>NC_083341.1:127238793-127546206 GCF_019175385.1 Lycium barbarum
AAACTACGCATCAGTGCCAAACAAGTTAGGGTTGTCTATAATAAGTGCCAAACAAGTTGGGGTTGGCTATATGAATCTTCACTGACCATGTTTCTCCAAAATAGACAAAGAGCCATATGTGGATTTAGAAATCTTTATGACGGCTAAGAACTACTGTGAATTATCCTATTGTACAAGCAAAACATGTTGAAAACAAAAAGTTGAGCAAGAGCTGCATAGTCAACGTATTTTTTAGCTTGCCGCAGGACAAAGTATCTTGGTCCTAAAATTTAAACATCATTGTCATTTGTGTTTCATAATTGTCCCTCTAAATTAATCACAGCTCACAACTGCTAGTGCGATTAGCTCCTGATACCTACTATAGTACTTGAATCTATCTGAAATGGAAAATGAATGGGTGAACAAGGTAAACGATGAGCTTATGCATGTGGGGGATCTTACAAGTGTGGAGACAACACTGGAAGAAGCGGTCCATATATAAAGTACCTGCTCGTGTCATAGATGTGAGCAAGAAAGCTTACAAGCCTCAGGTAGTTTCTTTTGGTCCTTACCATCACGGAGAAGATCATCTCAAGACGATGGAAGGTCACAAACACCGAGCACTTCTCCACTTCGTTAAACGATCTGGAAAATCTTTAACATGTTATATTGACTCCTTACAAGAAGTGGCTCAAGATTTGAAAGATGCATATGATTTGCTGGATCCTGTGTGGCAAAGTGATACTAATGCCTTCTTGCCTTTGATGATTCTTGATGGATGTTTCTTGCTGGAATTCTTGAGAACAGCTGCCGCTGGTCATCTACTTTTAGATAAACCTCAGCATGCTCAACAGTATGACTATGCTCCTAATGATCCGATTTTCAGCGATCATGGAAAGCTCCATCTCATGCCTTATCTCAAACGTGATATGCTGATGCTTGAGAATCAATTGGCTATGCTCCTTTTGGCAAATTACTTTCCATTGAAAATCAAGAGGCAAAGGTTTTTCTCTCCCTCTCTTAAACACGTGCTCACATATACCATGTTGGAAGACAATTATGCTGGGATTAGTAATGCCGGAATTAGTTATGCTGGTATTATTTTTTATCAACTGTTTGATTTGTTGTATTAAAAAGACTGCATTGCATAATTTCTAAATAGTACTGAATAGGGTGTATAAATATAAGAATAGTACTAGTATTGTTAATGTCATGGTTTACCATGTATAAAAATAGTACTGAATAGGGTGTATAAGTAATATTTGTATTAGTTGTACTCTACTTAAATTTGCAACCAAACATTGTACTAAAATTTTGTATCAGCATTATTCTACCTAATAGCTGTTAAGGATGACACACTTTTATTTACTTAACATATAGTGTCAACATTGATTAGTAACCTTCTCTAATCTAATTCTCATTACCGAGTGAATGGTTACCACTTGATTGCATTCATTAGAATGTTAATGAGGAATGTATTAATAAGCTCGTACTGGACTTCTGTAATCCTCACAGCCGTGCTAAAAGACTTGGCAAATGTTTGCATGTATTGGATGTGTAAAGAAAGTGCCTACTTTGGAAAGATCCTGCTTTGACCACGACTCGTCCAAGGAAAACAGACGAGGTTAGGCACCAAAGGAAAGCACCTAGCGTTAGCCACCAGAGTAGTGGCGATGAGATAATCCATTCTGCTATGGAGCTTCATGAAGCAGGCATTTGGTTCAAGAAGAGTAAAACTAGGAGCCTCAAGGACATATCCTTCTATGGTGGTATCCTTAAGCTTCGTCTGATCTTGGTGGACGATGCTACAGAATCAATGTTCTTGAACCTAATAGCTTTCGAGAGATTCCATGTAGGGGTGGGAAATGAGGTGACTTCATACACCTTCATGGGTAATATTATTGACAATGCCAAAGATGTTAGCTTACTACACTCTCGTGGCATCATCCAGAATGCGATTGGCAGCGATTAAGCTGTGGCCAAGCTATTCAGTTCACTATCGAAACACATTACGTTGGATCCAGAGAACAGCCCAGATCTTGTACACAATTTGGTCAGTGACTATTGCAAGCTGAAGTTGAATAAATGCAGAACCAATCTTATTCACACCTACTTCAGGAGCCCCTGGGCCATTTTGTCTGTGATTGCTGCTAGTTTTCTTTTCGCCCTCACCATTATTCAGACGGTATACACCGTTTATGAGTACTATTATCCACCGCCATCAAAATAGAAGATTTCGCCTTTCTCTGTTGGAGAACAACTACGAGTATTACCAAATTTGGAGTGAAAGAAGGAACTTATTCCCTCTTGGTGCATCTAATTCTTAATTCAATTTGATTCCTCAAGTCCTTAAATACACCATTTTATATCAAGTTGTGTCACATATTTGGCCAAATCTCATGTCCCATAATATTTTTATGTTAGAATAAGATTAGGATTGTATATAGTCTCCTACATGAAAAATGATTGTAGTGTGTAGTATATAAATAAAGTTCAGTGTAATAATGTAGAATATACTATTCAATAATATTTTTCTCCTTTATTTCTCACATGGTATCATAGCTTTAGTGAGAAACATCCGGAAGCAAAAAGAGCTGCCGCTGTCAATTTCTGCAGCCTAAGAGCTGCCGCCGTCAATTTCTGATGATTGTTCAGGCTGCCTTGCGTCACCTCACTGTCAGTGAGTGTTTTTCGAAAACCACCACTGCCATCATTTTCACAAAGCTCCAGCGGCCAAACCCCAGAAAATCACGTGGCAGAACTCTGATACGAGTTAAAAATAGAGCAACTGTGGAAAGTAATACTGTATGTTTCCGGAAGTGTACATGGGATTTGAGTTGGTTATTAGCCTATCATTTACTAGTTTTACATTTGAATCCAATAAGTAGTTATTTTATTTCCCCTAAGTTTCTTTTATTTTACTTTGACCCCAAGATCTTATTTCCGCTTTATGTATTGAGTTTGCTTTCATTTGGGACTCTTGGTTAAAAGGCCCATTTAAGTCTTCTATCTAATTAAAAGGGTTTCAAGTTTTTTTTCTTAGTGAAATGACCCACTTTTTAGATTAGGTAAAAAACTCTAATTTAGTTGTGATTTAGAATTTAATTATTATGTCAGATTAGTACCCATCTTTTATGAACTACAAATTGGTCCAAAATCAACAATAAAAAACAAAAACAAGAAAAACCCTCCAAAATCTCTTTCAACGTCTTTTTTTCTTATTTCTTCTATTGTTCTTCTTCCACTCTCAATCTACCCTCTATGCATATGATTGTGTGTTATTGAGGTCCTAAAACTCTTCTCTTTTTGGTGAAGTTGGTTTCAACAAGCTATATTTGGAGAAAGATGGTGTTAAAGTTTTAAAGAAATAGTCAAGCTCAATTTAAATCCGATTAAAGACTGTTTTGGAGTAGCATTAGCCTGGGCTTCTGTTAAAACATTGTATCAAGACCTCAGTTTGAAGGTACACAAATGAATTTTATATATTTGTAGAGTTATTATGCAGATGGAATCTGGTCTGCAATGGACCGATTGACCATCGATCTGACCGATTATATATCAGTCCTCTATGTTATTCAATAGCTGACCGATCATAGTAATTAGTCCGACAGATTCATTATAGATTTTTTTATTTTTTATTTCCATGTTTGCAATAATGTTTCATTTTACTAGTTTCTAATAACGTTACATTATTTATTGTAGGTAGGTACAAAATCATGACAGGAGTTGTCTTACTTGTTGATTATTTTGGAAAGTGGGTAGATGACAAGAAATCGTGGAGATGGAATTCTCAAAATGATACAGTTCGAACAATGCTTGTGAGCAGTGATGTTACCTTTGATAAATTCATGGAAACTATCATTAGAAGAGGTGAATTGAGTTGTGGACATGATCCTGTTTGTGTCAAGTATATGACTAATGCAGGTGCTTTTTCGAGGGACAAAGCACCGCCAGTTGAACTAAATAATGATGAAGATGTCCAAATTTATTTGAATGATATAAATGGTGAAGGTGGCAGGCCAATGTTACGGGTTTCCTTGATTGAATTTTTTTTGGAAAGTGGCTGTGGTTTGAACAACCAGCAATTTGAGAATGAAAATGTCTGCACGCACAATGATGATTTTCATGGGGGAGGAGAGACAAATAATTTTATTGAAACTAATGAGCGTGTAATAGAAGATGTTCTCCCTTGTGAAGTGGAGAAATTTATGGAAACTAATGAGGGTATAATAGAAGATGTTCTCCCTTGCCAAGTTGAGAAATTTATGGAAGCTAATAAGCATATAATAGAAGACGTTCTCCCTTGCCAAGTTGAGAAAGAGGTTCCATTGGATAACGAAGACGATGATATTCAGTTGCCTGAACAATTAGAGGATGCAATGATTGGAACACATCATAGCTATATTTTTTCTGATGGCTCGGGTTTTCATAAAGGATATAGATTTCTGAACAAAGAAGTCGTAGTGAACAAACTGAAACTTGTCGCAATCAGAAAGGGTTTCGAGTTTGCTACAAAGAAGTCTAACAAATCATTGGTAAGTGTTGCATGTGTTGAAAAAAGCTGCAAGTGGAGGGTTCGTGTTGTTAAGTATATTAGCTCAAATGCCTTCCGTATCACAAAATATAAGCCTAATCACTCTTGTGACTTGAGATCTATATCTGGTAGACATAGGCATGCTTCTGCCAGCGTTAATGCAGAATTTATCAAAGAGAGGTTTAGAGAAGGAAAATGTCCTATACCGAAGGAAATAATGAACATTGTGAGTATAGAGTTGAGATGTGATGTTAGTTACTGGACATGCTGGAAGGCCAAGCAACTTGCACAAAATATGATATGGGGAACACCGGAACATGGATACGCGACACTGGAAGCATATCGGTACGAGATTGAAAAAGCAAATGAAGATACCTTTACGGCTTTGGAGGTTCAAGATGGAAGATTTTTATATTATTTTGTTGCCTATAGGCCATGCATAAGAGGATTTAAGAACATAAGAAATGTCCTCGCTGTGGATGGGACTTTTTTAACGGGCCAATGTGGTGGTGTAATGCTAATTGCAAGTGGACAGGATAGTGAAAATCAAATATATCCTATAGCTTGGGCTGTGGTTAACTCAGAGAATGATCTTTCTTGGACTTGGTTTTTTCGTCAATTACTCAATGTAGTGCCAAATACAAATGAGTTATCCATCATATCAGACAGAAATGCGAGCATAAAGAAAGCAATTGCTACAGTTTACGATCAAGCTCATCACGGATAGTGGCGGATCCAGGATTTTGAATCAGGGTATTCGGAAAAACAGCTGAACCAACTTTTGCATTTGTTCGGGGTGTTCAAAAGTCAATATACGTACATAAACACAAAAATTTACCCTAAATATACACTGTAATTTTTTGCCCAGGGTGTTCGGGTGAACACCCTGAGTCTTTACTACATCCGCCCCTGATCACGGAGTATGTACCAAGCACCTTGGGGAAAATATTCGTACAAACTTCCATGTTGGTTCTTTAATCCTTGGTCTATACTATGACGCATCGAATGCCTATCGAGTCGAAGAGTTCAATGAGTATTTAGAAGAAATTCAATGCAAAGGTTATGGTAATGTTGTTGAATACCTCAAGAATGATGTTGGTTTCGAACGGTGGAGCAGAGTTCATTTTCCAGGAAGAAGGTATGATGTCATGACATCCAATATTGCAGAGTCTGTGAAACATTCTTTTTTTTTTTTTGTGAAAAAGAAAGGAACAATATTACAAACTAAAGCGCAACTTGGACGTACAAGTAAGAAAACAAATATCGGAACTCTATATGCACCAGATGGTGCCTTCACAAAAACAAATAGTCAGTCTTCTTGTAAATCCTCTTATTGTTTCAACTCGAACGATCATGCTAAGTATTTTTTGAATTTTTCATTAGTTTTACTCCTTGTTCATCAACTCTCAAGTCAATACGAAATATCAACATAAAACTAATAAGGAATAAGACGATAAAGAGCGATCGATACCACATCTGGCGGACCAAAGCATCTGCTGTAACAGACAGATCATGTATCTGTCAGACAGATGCTCAATTTATCAGCATTTATACGAGAGAAAATTTGATGTTACATTCTCTTTTTGTTTTTGTGTGAAAAAGAAAGGAACAATATTACAAACTAAAGCGCAACTTGGACGTACAAGTAAGAAAACAAATATCCGAACTCTATATGCACCAGATGGTGCCTTCACAAAAACAAATAGTCAGTCTTCTTGAAAATCCTCTTATTGTTTCAACTCGAACGATCATGCTAAGTATTTTTTGAATTTTTCATTAGTTTTACTCCTTATTCATCAACTCTCAAGTCAATACGAAATATCAACATAAAACTAATAAGGAATAAGACGACAAAGAGCGATTGATACCATATCTGGCGGACCAAAGCATCTGCTGTAACAGACAGATCATGTATCTGTCGGACAGATGCTCAATTTATCAGCATTTATACGAGAGAAAATTTGATGTTACATTCTTTTTTTTTTTTGTGAAAAAGAAAGGAACAATATTACAAACTAAAGCGCAACTTGGACGTACAAGTAAGAAAACAAATATCGGAACTCTATATGCACCAGATGGTGCCTTCACAAAAACAAATAGTCAATCTTCTTGTAAATCCTCTTATTGTTTCAACTCGAACGATCATGCTAAGTATTTTTTGATTTTTTCATTAGTTTTACTCCTTATTCATCAACTCTCAAGTCAATACGAAATATCAACATAAAACTAATAAGGAATAAGACGATAAAGAGCGATCGATACCACATCTGGCGGACCAAAGCATCTGCTGTAACAGACAGATCATGTATCTGTCGGACAGATGCTCAATTTATCAGCATTTATACGAGAGAAAATTTGATGTTACATTCTCTTTTTTTGTGAAAAAGAAAGGAACAATATTACAAACTAAAGCGCAACTTGGACGTACAAGTAAGAAAACAAATATCCGATATCACATCTAACAGATAGATCATGTATCTGTCGGACAGTTCATAAATTTGTCAATGACTATAAATGAAATAAATGATGATAGAAAATCTACACTGCAAAATTATTAATGAAATTAAAATAAGTCGAATATTTCCATCAGTGAGAACAAAAGTGGCATAATATAAATACGCTAACTTTTTAAACTTAATACAATCCAAGACAAATTTTAATTAAATAGATTGATCCATACTCTGTCCGACAGATCCAAAAAACATCCTAACAGAATTACTAACTATCACCGCCGATCTTTCTCCTTTTATAAGTCTTCATATTCTTCGAAGCCTCCCGGATTTTCTTTTGTCTGAGATCTGTTGCAAAAGGGGAATCATATTTTGGGTTAGTTTTCGTTGTTCGTTTCGCCCTTGTAGTACATACTCCCGCAAATTTGGTAGTTTCATCTTTGTCAACCATGTTGCTTCCTTCCTCTTCAAGCTCACCAATTACCTTATTTTCCAACATATCTGGTTGTTCATCACTCACCTGAAAATTTCCATCATCATACTTTTTTTTTGCTTAATTTTTCTACCTGGACATGCAAACCACCCACCATACCACTAAAGTGGTCTATTTTAGCATCGAGACCATCCATTCTTTCATTCAACTTCTTGTTCATATCCTTCATCTCATTAAACATATTTGCACATAATTCAATAAGTTGAGAAAGTTTGCCTGGTGAATCACTCAAATTAATATTTTCAGTAACTCCCTTTGATGGTTGTCTTCTAATATCAGTTTCACGTCCGTCGTGATCCATAGCTACCGGAATCTCATGCCTTTCGAGAGAAGAGTTAACTAATCGTGTCACACCACTAACTACTTTTGTCAACCGATCTATATTCTCATCCACCTCATCTTTCAAATCCTCCCAATTAATCAAATATGATTTTTTTGACTCAACATTAGTAGGAACCAAAGTAGGATGCACCACAACCTATAAGAAAATAAATTGTTAAATAAAACTACAATAATAAAAACTTCTAAAATGAAATATTGCACCAAACAAACTTAAGTATTCACCTCTTTATTTTGCATTGTTAATAACACTGTTTTATAATCTGGGGGTGTCTTCTTTTTATCGTACCATCGGAGCAATCTTGGAAGTGGCAAGGGAGATTCTATCAATGGCTGTCCAAAAGCCTCTCCTAGTATAGGAATTGCTTCGAAAGCCCACACCTATATTGAAAACAAAAAAAGTACTGAATAATATTAGTATATAAATTTCAGAGCGATACATAACTTGTCATGACCAATTAAATTTCAGATCGATACATAATCTGTCATGACCAATTCAATATCTATCTCACCATAAAATTATTTAAGCTTACCATAAAAGCCCAAGGGAATCCTTGCAAGCTATAACCTTTAGATGTGGAATTATTTTCCTTCCATTCTACAGACTTTTTCTTTAAGTTAACATTTAGAAGGAACTCAACTGTCATCTCAAAAGAACGCCTACCCCAAGGATATGCATTAAAGTAATCCAAGTTTGTCACCATTTTCATATTCTTTATATCAACAGTTCGCTTTTGATCACCAGCCCATAAAAAAGACTCAACAAACCACACCATAGCGATCTTCAACTTTGTTTGCGCATCAAATCTGTCACTCTTTAATATTTCCTTTAAATCATTTCCCGTTAGACTACTCTTTTTGTTCAACACTAGATCTAAAAAATCTTTTGCCTTCCCTTCATCATATAAAGCCTTACCAGTGGGAATTTTTCCACAATTTAGTCCGGTAATCATAGCAAACTCCTTCATACCAAATAGAATTGGCTTACCATCAATTATGAACCAAACCTCCTTTTTCTTTAAGCTTACAACACGTCGTTGTAGAAGATAGTGTACGATTTGGCCACAAATTTTTTTGTTCCAATTCTCTAGGTTCACTTTTAATAAGCAGCCAAAACAACTATTCATAAATTGGTTGTACACTTTTTCCTTTTCCAAGTAATATTGTATAATTTTAACAACATCCCACCTTGATAAAATACTCACAAGTCCATCAAAGTGATCCTCGTCCTCCAATTCCTTACGCAAACTATATTGGGAGAGGTCTACTGAGGTTTCACGTTCTGGTATCAATAATATATCATTCTCCTCAGCAGATTCATCCCCATTACTAAATGTCTCAGAAGACTCATTCCCATCACTAACTGTTTTAGAAGCATTATCCCCATCACTAACGGTTTTAGAAGACTCATTCCCCTCGCTAGATATATCATGTTCCTGAAGATATTGTAACAAATGTAATATCAATTAGACAAATAAGAAAAAACTAAAGATTGGTGTCAATATTTTAAAGGACTGATTGTAAATCGATCCGACCAACTATTAGTCGGTCTATTATATATTTAGAAAATCAGCCTGATTTTTAGATTGTTCAGATTAATGTACTATCAATCGCCTGATTTGGTAAACAAAATATTTTAGCCTTTTGGATGATTTTATAAAGCAGATCGATGGTTGATTGAGTAGACCAATTAATAATTGGTCACGTAAATTGTGATAGATTTTTACTTGGTCGGATCGATTTATTATCTGTCACTTAATTTATAAAAGTTGTGATTCCTTTCTCACTGATATGAGAAATTTAAGTTGAAAAGCTAAAAAATGAAGGTGCACCTGATTCTCCTCTAGCTCGCGGCCAACATTTTTAGGATCGACTCGCACCATGAATTCTTCAAAGAACAAGTAAAAGTTATGATCAAGAAACAACACCCACAAAGAAAAAGCAATTACTTTAACTATAACTTCATATAAACTTTAATTGCATATCTATTACTACAATGTTTTTCTTTACAAAATAAGATTGATGCTAGTAGAAAACTTACAATTTAGAAATTCAAGAAGAATACTCAAAAAGGGAGTTCAAAAGATGAGTAAATTGAATAAGCAATCTGTCTTTAGCAAGAAGGGAGGAGAAAGAGAGAATTGCCTTCAATGGACATAGCAATTTTTTTTGAACGTGCCGTTGCAATGGAGAGAAGCATAGCAGATTTGAATTGTTGGAGGAAATATTAGGGATGTGCGTTGCAAATGGAGAGAGGCATAGCAGATTTGAATTGTTGGAGCAAAATATTAGAATTGTTGGAGGAAATATTAGGGATGTGCGTTGCAAATGGAGAGAGGCATAGCAGATTTGAATTGTTGGAGCAAAATATTAGGTTTATATATTTAATTTATTTACAAATAGGTCCCTAACTTATCTAATATTTTAATTATAGTCCAATTATTCATTAAGTGCCTTTTCTCATTTATTTTGATATATTTTAAATTGAATAAATAATAGAAGGCCATTTTGTTAATTGAGGACTTGAATGGGTCTCTGAGCCAAATTTTCTCATTTTCAGAAGCTATCAGTGAAAAACTTATCTTTTAGCTTAGCTTAGTTTTAACTAGATTTCTTTCCAAATTCTAACTTGTATAAGTGGTATCAGAGCATCGATGGTTTGACCTTTATTATAATGGAGCACGATAGGCTTTTCTCACCATACAGATGCTATAATGATCCACGAGCCACACAGCCATGGTTGAATGCTGTTTTGAACATTCAACCAGGTTCTATGCACCCTATCAAAATATTAATCCTTACGGTTATATCAACAGAGGAATATATGCCTATCAACCTCTGCCTTTTCCAATTTTTGGTCGACTGGAGGGTATACAAATGGTGCTTACAACAATTCTGTCAACTTGAGGTACGATGGAGATATTTCAGAGATAACCATTCCCCAATCTTCAGCCAATGGCACCAATTTTGAACCTCCGAAGTATCATGTGCAAGGCCCAAGTTTTCAGCTCCTTCATTCTCCCTACTGCCCATTGGAGTTCTTCAATGCCGCCTGTTGAGGATCACTGTTATGTCCCACATCGGTATAATATGCGTTGATGAAGGGGTTTAAATAGCTTTGGGCTCTCCCATGTTAATAGCCAGCTTTTAGGTTGTGAGTTAGGGCCAAGGTTGTTACATCAACGGAGGCACCGCTATAGGTTCCTTTTCTAACAAAGAATAGGCATTTCGTCTCCAGCACAAGAATAGGTGGAATCAACTATGGTTCTGAATATTTCCACCCTTCTTTGCCGATTCAACAACAATAAGCAGTGTTGACGGCAAATTCACTAACGAGCTCATTCCAAAAGCTCCATCAGAGGAGAAGAGATCGGAAGAAACCAAACAGCCCGCAAGTAGAAGCAATGGGAGAGTCCACCATCCGATGATGGCTTTGATTCACAGAAGCTTGCCACGGATTCTCTCCTTTCTCACGAGGTTTGTGCTCCTGAAACTCTGTTTCTTGGTCTCACTGTCGCAAACAATGAAGATATTATCCCTATAGAGTTGGATTCAACAGTTGGTACAGTGGAAGGGAAGTCCTATGTGGGGAAATTGGTAAAAGAAATGTCTGACGAAATGCCATTAATGAAGTAGTGGTGTCTTTTGACTATTTAGCTTCTCCCTCTAATGACCAACTGCAAAATGAAGCAGTGGGGTGTTTCGAGGCAAAAGGTGGGACAATGGAGGTGACGAAGCACGAAGATAAAGAACCTACTTCTGTTTTAGATGATTCACAGTTTGTATGTGAAGGAAGGGATGTTGAGAAACCTGTTTTGATTAAAGTTAGGGAGAATAGTGCACAGATCACGGACTGAGCTATTTACTCAGAGTTGATAGCTTTTGTTGCCGCTAATGTCAGTGATGTCGCAATTGCGAAACTCTTGCAGGAGGAAATGGGATTGGCAAAGGTTTTTCAGAAGTCGACTGTTCTTCAGTCGTTTGTTGGAACCACAGAAGCTTCATCAAAGAGGAATATATTTGAAGTAGTCAGGCCATTGAAGGAAAAAATGGTTCCCACTTCTGAGCTGCAATCAGAGGTAACCTTGGAGAGATTGCCATCTAGTGCTGATTTTGAATTGCATAATCAAAGCACTGACAGTGATTTCAATTAGTCTGACTCTGACCTTTCATATGTAGTTCCGAAAATGCAAAACTCTCGTGCAACAAATGGTGTTAATGGTAGAAAAGATGACCCAATTACCAAGTCCAACGAGGTGTGGAGTTTCAGAGGGAAGGAAAGGATAGTCCCTGGTGCCAACTTGCGGATGGAAATGAAGAAAGGCCATGTCGTATCTGTAACTGGAGAAGGCACAAAAATTGCACCATTGTTCCTGCAGCCGCACTACATCACAAGCAACAGTATCACAAGTAGCAAGCCTTTGGCAAGGAGCGTTGAGAAGCTGTACATATAAACTCAAGTAAATTAGCATTTCGTGCTTATTATATTTACTTCATTCATTCATTAGTTGCTTCTTTTGTTGGGACACCAGTCTTGTGCCCCAGGCTTAGTTGACATGGAAGCTCATGAAACTGTATGTAGACAATGGTAGCTTAAGCTCTTGTAATATAAAATTCAAGGGTGAACGTTTCATTTATAGTGTCATTTTGCAATTTACATTCTCTATGTGTCTTTTGACAGTTCAGCCTGTCCCAGCTCTGAATTATATGCTTCCAGAAAAACACTTCTCCTAGTTGGTGATAACTTAAATATTTAACTTTTTTTCCTTAAAGAAACAGTCTTTAAGGTTAATGTCAGCTACTTTGTGAGTTCTGATTTTGCCAACATTAAAACAAACTTAGAGGTGGTATTTCCATAAGCAGTACTAAAGAAGCAGCATCCAATGTTGTATCTCCTTTTATATAAACAATTATATGTTGAAGTGTTCACATTTAAACGTGAAGGTGAAGGCACAAAAAAAAAAAAAAAACAGTTAAAAAAAAGGCAAAAAGGTAACAGCAACTTAGTTTCTGATGTTTACTTACCAGGTATGCTTCTTTAAAGAACATAAGAAAAATGGACTAAGAAACAGTATGAGAGCAATATATTTTCATGAACATATGAATGGTGCATACTGAAAAAACAACTCTCCAAGCAGAGAATCAAATCCTTTATAGCTTTTAATGGATATTGCCTTGTTATCAAGAAACTGAAGTTTACCTTACCTAAAACTTGATCTTACCCTAAAACAGTGCATTAAAATTGACAAAGAATCTAAACAACAAACAAGTTGGGGTCAGCTATATGAATCTTCAGTGACCATGTTTCTCCAAATATACAAAGAACCATGTGTGGATTTAGAAATCCTTATGGCGGCTAAGAACTACTATTGTTAATTATCCTGTTGTACAAGCAAAGCATGTAAGAGCAGACAAAAAGCTGAGCAAGAGCTGCATAATCAAGGTATGTTTTAGCTGGCAGAAGGACAAAGTATCTTGGAGCTTACTTGTGGGGAGGGGAAAGAGGAAAAACCAATGGTCCACAAAGTATAAGTGTTCCTGGTCCTAAACTTATTCCTCATTATCATTTGTGTTTCATAGTTGTCCCTCTAAATTAGTCACAACTCAAATACTAGTGCTAGTATAGCTCCTAATACATATTATAGTACTTGAATCTATCTTAAATGGAAGATGAGTGGGTGATCCAGGTAAACGATGAGCTGATGCACGTGGAGGATCTAATAACTGTGGAGGCAGAGCACTGGAAGAAGCGGTCCATATATAAAGTACCTGTTGGTGTCACAGATGTGAGCAAAAAAGCTTACAAGCCTCAGGTAGTTTCTTTTGGTCCTTACCATCATGGAGAAGATCATCTCAAGACGATGGAAGTTCACAAACACCGAGCTCTTCTCCACTTCCTCAAGCGATCTGGAAAATCATTAACATGTTATATTGACTCCTTACAACAAGTGGCTGATGATTTGAAAGATGCATATGATATGCTGGATCCTGTATGGCAAAATGATACTAATGCCTTCTTGCGGTTGATGATTCTTGATGGCTGTTTCATTCTGGAGATCTTGAGAACAGCTGCTGCTGATAGTCTACTTATAGATCAATCTCAGCATGCTCAACAGTATGAATATGCTCCTAATGATCCGATTTTCAGCAATCATGGAAAGCTCCATCTCATGCCTTATCTCAAACGCGATATGCTGATGCTTGAGAATCAGTTGCCTATGCTCCTTTTGGACAAATTACTTGCCATTGAAAATCAAGAGGCAAAGGTCTTTCTCTCCCTCTCTTAAACACGTGCTCACATTTAGTACTTTTGCATGCTTTGATACCATGTTGAATTGTGTGACCATCTCATCTAAAATTTTAAGTTGTTAGGGATGGCACTGTTTTATTCTATGTTACTCGGACTCTTCAAGAATACTGTTGGGTGTGTGTTGGATCCTCCAAAAGCTATGCATTTTTGGACGATCTGAGACGAGTGTGCCAACGTGTTTGGTTGGTCCGAGCAACATTGGTTTTATTTACTTATCTATTTCAGCATTGATTAGTAACCTTTTCTATCTAAATATCCTTACAGAGTGAATGGTTGCCACTTGATTGCATTCAGCAGAATGTTGATGAGGAATGTATTAATAAGCTCATACTAGACTTCTGCAATCCTCACAGCCGCGCTAAACGACTTGGGAAATGTTTGCATGTATTGGATGTGTACAGAAAGAGCCTACTTTGGGAAGATCCTGCGTTGACCAAGACTCGTCCAAGGAAAGCACCAAAAGTTAGCCACCAGAGTAGTGGCGATGAGATAATCCGTTCTGCTATGGAACTTCATGAAGCAGGTATTCGGTTCAAGATGAGTAAAACTAGGAGCCTCAAGGACATCTCTTTTCATGGTGGTATCCTTAAGCTTCCTCTAATCGTGGTGGACGATGCTACAGAATCAATGTTCTTGAACTTAATAGCTTTCGAGAGAATGCATGTAGGGGCGGGAAATGAGGTGACCTCATACATTTTCTTCATGGATAATATTATTGACAATGCCAAAGATGTTAGGTTGCTACACTCCAGTGGAATCATCCAGAATGCAATTGGTAGCGATCAAGCTGTGGCCAAGCTATTCAATTCACTATCAAAGGACATTACATTGGATCCGGATAGCAGCCTAAATTTAGTACACAAACTGGTGAGTGACTATTGCAAGCTGAAGTGTAATGAATGGAGAGCCAATCTCATTCACACCTACTTTAGGAGCCCCTGGGCTATTTTGTCTGTCATTGCTGCTATTTTTCTTTTCGCCCTCACCATTGTTCAGACAGTATACGGGGTGTATCCTTACTATCATCCACGTCCCTAAGGACAGTCTACGCACATCAAAATAGAAAGATTTTGCCTTCCTTTATTGGAGATTTACGACGAGTACTACCAAATTTTGGAGTGAATAAAGGAACTTATTCCCTTCTGGTGCATCTTAATTTTAATTCAATTTGATTCCACAAGTCCTTAAATACACCCTCCTTTCCTTACTGTGTCACATATTTGGCTAAACCTCATGTCCCACAATATGTTTGTATGTTATCACAAAATGTGGTCTTTATATGATGAATGTAGTTCTTGATCTGTATTTGTTTTGAGGAAAGTAGCAGAGTGAGCTCAAAGTCTATATGTGATTTGTGTAAGAAATGCCTTTGAAAATTCTATTAACAATGTCTATTCTAATATGTTTTGGACATTATCAAGACTCTGTTTACACCTTACTTGTGAATACTAGATCTTAATTAGACTATCTAACGGTACAATCACATTTTCAAAAGCTAACAATAGTTTTAAACAGGGTTGTCAAATTTGGCCCAAAAGGTAATTGCCTGCCCAACCCATTCAAAATTTTATAGTTGGGTTCAAGATAATTTTACATTAGACTGATTTTAGTCCAACCCAACATAGTCCATTTTAAAGTGATCTCCAACTTAGCCCAATAGTAGCTCAATTTTAAGATTTACTTAATTTGGGTTTATTGCTTGAGTTTACTCTATTTTATTTTTATGAATATATTTTTCTTGTATCATGTCTTATAAGTTTGCAGTGTGCTTGATATAAAGGGAAATACTTTTTGCGAAAAATATTTTGCTCGAAAATATTCACCACGGAGAATGTTTTCCTCAAAAATATTTTAAAAAAATTCACGAAAATATTTTTCGCGAAAAATGTATTTCTAGAAAAAACATTTTTCTAAAAAAAAAACCCTTCAAAAAAATTGGGTCAAATTGGGCAGATCATGACCCAACTCATTTTTAACTCATTTCAGCCCAAGTAATTTTTGGGTCAATATTAGCCCAATACATTTATCACCTTAACCCATTTTGATTGGGTCAATTTCAGCACAACCCGCCCATTTGACACCCTTAGTTTTAAACCTAAATATTTACAACCTCCAACAAATCTAAGAAAAAGTTAGGGTTTTGGAGTTCTTCCTATGTTCTCTTTTTTCTATCTTCTCATTGTTCTGCCACTCGCTGTTGTTGCTTAGTTGCCATCTGCTATTGCTTCGCCACTGCTCGCCGAAAAAATCAGATGACCAGATCTGCCAGTTTTTTTTTTTTCCCCTTTCACGGAGTTTTTCTTTCCGCTGGAGTTCTCTCCCATGACTTCTACAACTGTTCTCCCCAAATACATTTGTATATTGTTGTATAACATAAGTATGTCAAATTTTACTGTTGACATACACATGGAAATAATGTTAGAATTTCAGCTTTTGGACGGCAGTAACTTTATTTTTATTGTTTTTGAATTACTTTGTTTTACCGTTAGTAATTTGTTAGTTAAAGATATATTCTGTAGAGATATTCTAGTTTAAGTTAGTTAAAGATATATACTCTACAGAGATATTCTAGGCTAGTTATGATTATTCTTTTACTGTTTACTGTCTTCGTTCCTATAAATGTAGAGCTAAACATAGCTAATAAAATAATTTCCTTTGACTGCATTGCCCGTGTTTATTCTCTTAGACTTTCTCTGTTATTTTTCTAAATTCTTTGTTAAAAACCAACAAATAAAATGTTATATATTGACATGCTTAAAAACTACTAGATATATATAAATTGCAAAACATTATTAGGTTTGATCATTAGTTAAGAGTATACATAAGAGTGGTAATTAATTAGGAAATTTTTATGGGCCAAATATATCTCTCATTATACTTTGGATTCAAATATACGACTATCGTTATAGTTTGAGTATAAATATATCCCTTCACCGTTAAAGTTGATCAAGGTGGACCTCCAATCTTACGTGACACTGACATTTGATGAGGTAGATGTCACGTGACATGCCGCCTCAACATTCTAACTCATTTTTTCCCTTCATTTGTTCTTCCATCACTAAAATTTCCTCCCCTCCACTACCATTACTGCCGTCAATAATCAATTCAAACATTTTGTTTCAAGTCTTGTGCTAGTTAGAATAGGCTGCTATATCGGGATGAAGGGAGTATCTTCTTAAAACATGGATCATTGCAAGTATTCCTCTCCTTTTGCAAGAACTCTTGTATGCGCAAAAAGAGTGCTGGAGAAGTCCATTATTAGCTTAGGTGCAGACAGAACTTTTACCAGAATAAATAAATTAAAAGCTATTTCATCTCTCTGTCTGTGTCCCTCTTTTAATCTTGCTTCCTTTGAATTGTGTAAATTTTCCCAGATAAGGGCTTCGATTTTATTTCTCGTTGCATTTTGCTTTCTTCGATTCAATTGAATTTATACCAATACACCTCCCAAATTACATAAGGGAGGAGTATAAGTATGGGCAGCGGAGATGCTAGTGTTACGGCGAGAGACGCCATCGATTCAAACAAGGAGAATAACACTGGCGCCGGTGCCGGCAGAGGTGTTGATGTTCTGGCGGCTCAAATTCCCCGTCTAGGTTAGCCTCCTTTCGTCTATCGGATCCGTCAAGTCTATTCTTGTACAGCACGCTGACATTAGTTGCGGTAACGCGGTGATGGTAGTGGAGGGGAATAAATTTTAGTGGTGGAAAAAATGGAGAGGAGGGGTAAAATGAGTTAGGGGTGCTGAGGTGAGCATCCACCTCATCAAATGGAAGTGCTTTGGATGTTCATCTTGGACAACTTTAACGGTGGAAGATTATATTTGTTCCCAAAGTATAACGGTGAGGATATATTTGGATCGAAAGTATAATGAGGGGTATATTTGGCCTTTTATCAATACTACAGGGAATATTTAACCCTTTGCCATTTTATGTATGTGGATAAAATTCTCGTGTTTATATCATGTACGGATTCTAGAAGTGATTTTGAGACCTGTCAAATGCGAAATTTTGTCATTTCTTGGAGAAGCTAGGTGTTATTTTCCAAATACTACTCCTGTATGATTTTTTCGGCATCCAATACACTGCATGGAAGGAAGCTCTTGCGGTTTAGAAACTAAATTCAAGGGCATACTGTATGCTACCACATAAGCCTCGCGCAATTTAAAAAAAAAAAAACATAAGCCTCGCGCAATTTGCTGAAGTAAAAACTACTCGAATAAAGGATAGTAAAAATTACTCGAAAAACATAACTTCATGCTGCTAGATTGAGAGCTCTGCAGTAACACACTAACATCAACACAGAACCTAAAAATAGTGTTCCCATAAGCAGTACTAAAGAAACATGATCCAACACCAACAGCATAGCTTTTTATCTCAATGAAGATAAAGAACCTACTATAGAATAGAATCCTTTAAAGTACTCTATCACCTTATGATCAACTATATGTTGCAATGCTGACACAAATTTTTTGAGAAAGCTGCAAGTGGGAAGATAAGATGAGTATCTACGCACTCTTGAAAAGTGCTAGTGATTTCTTACCCGAAAAGGAAAAAGTAAAGCAATTTAAGTGAGGTCAATATAATTTCATGAATTTTGGGATGGTGAATTTCTATGTGCATACTAAAGAAACAACTCGTTTTGTTATAATGGCTCTTCTATCTTAAATGAGAAAAACATCCAAGCAAGGAATCAGATCCTTTATAGCTTGTAACGGAATTTTGTTAGGGACGATGAAACTCTTTATGATAAATAGATCCATTTTGCAAGTTCTTTGTTACGGACAATTCCTACAAAGGATTGGACTAATGTGGGAGCGACGGTGATGGGGGAAGCTAGAAAAGCATAATCCTACTTGAGGTTTTTTGATGTTTTATTGCCTTAAAAAGAGGGTAATAGAATAGGCTAAGAACTATTTTATGGTGTTAGAACAAGTACATTCTGAAAGAGCCTTATGTGGTTTTCCGGACTTGTCTAAAAAAGTACATTTAAGCACAGTAATTCGTTATATATGAATGATAACAACCAATTCAAGTAGACTTATTCGGGTTCCCGATATGGCATTCATTCAGTAAGAATTGACGAATTCGCTAAGTAAGAGAATTGACGAATTCGCTAAGTATGAGTTGACACAGTGTATGAAAGGATTCTTGAATAACTATAGGGTAACCTGAAAATCCTTGGTAAAGACTTCTGCAAGACGTTTCGTTTCCCAGAGAAATATATTCATTCAGAAAGGTCTCTAAAAAGTTGATGGTAAGTGAGAAGATTAATTCAATAGAAGACTAAAGTGGATTTGCATACATGTACATAAGAATTACTCTTACTATATACGAAGAAGAATCTTTTTCTATTTTGAAAAGAAGTAATCAAGCATCTTTGGAGTAATACGATTGAAAATCATTGAGTAATGAGACTTTCTTTTCAAAAGTAGTCATAGAAAAAGAATAGAGGGGTTTGTAGGCATGAGTGCTCAAGTATGCCCGGAGTGTAAAATCCTAGCAGTCTTTTGTTTTAAAACAAAACAAATAAGGAAATTCTCGAAGAACGAAACGGCCATTCGACTCCCAAATACAAGGGAATAAGCACTTCTCAACCTGTTGTAACAAAGAAAGAAAACTCCACATACGGGAGAAAAAAGGGAAATTTGCCTTATTCCTGGAATGGAATATAGAAATTGGTAGAATAGGAAGCTCGAGACATCTTGAGCATAATATATGCTACTACAAGAGAGACTTCAGCCACATCCTAACCCATAGTTGAAGAATCACACCATCAAGAAAGTTTTCTCCTGGATAAAATATCCGAAGATCTTTTCTTTCCTTTTCATTACAAACAAACAAAGAATCGTAATTAATATAAAGAAGGGACATCCTTTACCCAGAACCAATATTTTAAATAAACTGGCTTGTAACTGATAAATATAGATGAATGTCTCTAAGTGAAGCAACACACTACTAGAAAAAGAAGGGGAAATTTGTGCTATAAAATATGATTTTCCCACCTCATTCCCACTGAAACAGCTCACTGGGAAAACACATGGTGAGAAATAGGTTCCCAATGAAATGCTGAGAAATTTCTTAATTTTCCGTGTGAAAACACTATTGTTTAGGTTTTTTCCACCGACATTCACTAGGAAATAGCCACTGAACATTTTTCAGTGGAAAAATAGAGATTTTTTTAGTGCTGACATTAGTCATTAGGTCCAGATTAATTGCTTTAGAAAATGATTATATCCTCATTTGAAGCTTGTATTAGAATTCTTTACACGTTAAATGCAAAAAAGCATCGTGAACTTTCATGAAATTTTGGGATTCGAATCATTTTAGAACAAAATTTGGCAGGTCCAAAAGCTTTGCTACCATTGTCGTGGAATTGTTTTTGGAGATAAAAGAAAGAATATTGGCGATCAAAATGATTCCTTCAGAGTGGAGGGTGCTCAAAAGAAGGAACATATTCCTTTTATCACTTCTAGTGTATCTTATTTTTTATTCAATTTGATTCCTCAAGTACTTAACACGCCCTTTCTTGCCAAACTAGTATAACATATTTGACCAATCTCATGCTAGGAGTATATTAATATGTGGTCTTTAATCAATGAATGTAGCCTTTTTCTTTTTTCTAGTTGTGTTATCTTTTGAGGGGAGTTGCTGAGTGAGATAGAAGTTTTTATGGCAATGTTATACCGGATAGGAAATGAGCAGTTTGGACAGGTCAAAATAAGTTGAATCAATAAGTTGTTTGGTTATGAGAATTATTTACTTTTTTCTGAAATTTCTTTTTACTTTATTTGAAAATCAGCGTTTGGCCATAAAAATTCCAACTACATACAATTTGAAATTGTATTAGGAATTTGAAAAACACCTCAAAATTTGTTTTCATCTCAACTTTTTATTTATTTTTCCATATTTTGCCCTAAATTCTTTGTTTTTATTAAAACGACCCCATTTCAATTTGATCAAGTGTACCACTGATTTTAGTTTTGGGTCTGGTAGAGTCGGATCTTTTTAATTGAGCTTTTATTCATTAGATAGATTAAAATACAGAGTAACAAATATATTAATCATCATATTTGACTTAGTGAAGTAAACTTTTTGTACTTAAAAGAATATGAGATCCAATTTATGACATTATGTGATTATCCATTATGAGATATTAATCTTTTAGAGCAAATTTTGTTATATGTTTCAGGTAAATTAATCAAGCTGGGACGTCTTGCTAGGTTTTAAAAATTGGGTGTATAAATCATATTTCATTTTTTTTTAAGAAAAAGTATATTCAAACAACCAAATTTTTTCAGAAAAAAAAGTATAACCAAACAATCCCATCTTCAACTCCGACTTCAAAAATTTTAAATAAAGTGAAAAATGTTTGGTTCCTATGGCCAAACACCTATTAAATGAGTTATCGCCTAATTGTGCTTGAAAGTTAGTTGGGTTGAGATGGGCTAAACAATAAGTCGTAACCGAATTCGACAACTCTTACCAAATTTCAATTTCTTTGTTTGTATTTCTAATAATTTGTTTAATTAACAAGTAAAATTAATAAAACTTTTTCTTCTTTTTTATTACAACTATATATAACATATTACAAAAGAAGAATTCTCTAAACATTTTGATGGAAAAGGGTCAAAAATACCCCTCTATTTTGCTTTAGTAGTTAAAAATATCCTCCCAAATAATTTGGGTCATTTCTGGCCCTCCCGTCAGTAAAGTGTTCAAATATACAGTCAGATCTCTTTATAATGACACCCGCATATAACAACATCTCTCTATAACAGCCAACTTTTTTCAGAACCGATTTTTTATGTTATATTTTACTTCTCTATAACAGCATTTCACTTATAACAACAATAGCCAACTTTATAACAGTACGCTCTTTGTAAAAATTACCCCCCATATAACAACTATCTTCTTTTTATGGTAATATAATAATCATCTTTATAAAAATAGAATATTTATGATTATCAATAATAAGTGTAGAGATTTTGATAAAATATTTGATCATTTAATAAACTATTACAACAAAAATATTATATGAATATATATATTTTCATCATTAAACGATTTTCCTTCGTTGTATAAAGTGTGATTAAGCTTAGAATTTGACAATTAAAAATGAAAATTACATTTTATCCATCTTTTTTGCCTACAACAGCGAAATATTATTTAATTGTCAATGCTGTTATAGGTGTATAACAGCCATACTCTATAACAGTTGAAAAATCTCGGACCCAACGATGCTATTATAGAGAGGTTTGACCTTATCCCTCATTTAACGGAAACTCCCAAATTAACTCAAATAAGCCGATTTCACAAAAAATAATCTGCTCCGATCCACTTCCTAAAATAACTCATTCTTCTTCCATGAGAAAATAGCAGTCGTATGCTTATCAGACATGCCTGTTGATTGCCCTTCCAGCGATGAGCTCATTTCCATGCTCACCCAATTAAATAACTTCTGATTAATTTAAAGCAGTTGCTATTTTTTTGGTTATCAATATACAAATACTCACAAGATGTTTAAGGTTGTTCTTTTGGCTTTCTAAGGTGATAGTTTTGCTGCGTGGAAGCATATCCTTTTGGTTATGGCCATGAAAGGGAGTGTAATCAGCTCTTTCAGGAAATATGACTATGACCCCAAGCACTTTTTTCCCTCCGGGAACAACTTGAGGTCTATCTCTTTCAGAAGAGAGAAGACAGAAGAAGAATCGATTATTTTAGGAGGTGGATTGAGACGGGTAAAATGGCAGAGCGCGTAATTTTTATAAAATCAGGTTATTTGAGTTAATTTAAATTTTCGTCAAATGAGGGGTATATTTGAACACTTTACTGTCTGGAGGGGCATAAATGACCCAAAATTATAACGGATGATATTTTTAGCCATTAAAATAAAATAGAGGGATATTTTTGACCCTTTTTCCTATTTTGATTAGTTTTTTCATGGGTCAATTTGGTGTATGCATTCAGCCCAAATCAATTCAACTTTTAGATAGGGTGACTTCTAACGGCAAGATGGGTTAAGTTAATAAATCGGCGAGTCATTAAACTCCCAAATTTGAATGAATTGATCATATCATATTTTATGGGTTAATTTTGTCATCCCTAATTATTTTTTACATGCCATCATCAAGATAGGTTTAGGCCTTGGGAATACTTCTAGAAGTGCTTAAAAAATGTTTCAATTCTATAATAAGTGATTTTGAGATGTAGTGTAATTTTATAATCTATTTGACCCATCTTTTAAAACCTGCTTAGTTTAAAAAGCATGTTGATCAAATAATGTCTCAGAAGATGTACTTTGGGATCAATGTAGTTCATTACCAGAGTAGTTAAATGTGATTTTTGTCATTTTGTGCCTATAGGCGTTATATGATTTTGGCATTTAAAAAACAACTAAATTGATGCCAAAAGTACCTTTTTTCCATTGGAATAAGGCCACAGACCAGTGGCAATTGTTCAATGTTCAACTTTTCATTCTATCAAAGAATGAGGGTTATCTTGCACTCTAAATGGAGGAAACAAAGAGAATTCAGATTTTACAAAATTGAAAAGATCATCTTTGCATAATGTAATACAACATTTACAAAATGATCAAATAGAAAATCCATCCTTTTGCATTCACCTCCCTCTTTTCTTGAGCATTATTTCAGATTTTAACAACAAACCAAGGAGATTAAGGATTCTCCATAAATCAATTAAACATTAAACAACAAGATTTCTTGTCAATATCCTTGAATCAGTTCACTTTGATCATTCCTGCCTACATCAACGCCAAAACGATGAACCATCCCAGCGCGTTAATCAACAAAATCCCTGCAAAAAAACATAGTTTTTGTAAGACATCAGAACCCATACATCAGAATTAGAACACCAAAAAAGCGCAAAAAATGAATTGACAATTGTTGTACCAGTGTGCCATGGAACATTTCTAAAATTGTTACTGCAAGATGATCCAAGGAAACAATCGTTCGTCGTGTTGAATCCACTAGGGCAATTGCAAAGAAATGAATTATAAGGCCCTCCATATCCACAAACACCATTACTCTTTTCACAACTAGCACACATATCAGGATAATCATTGTTGAAATTGAACTTATACTTTAATCCCACACCATATTTCCAGGCCTGTGGATTCAATTCTTGGCCACTAAAACCATATAAAGCTGAGTAAGATGTGCAATGCAACTTCTCCAAATCCATCTCAAACGCCGGTCCAAGATCAACAGGTGTATAAACACAACAAGTCGAAATTGGGAGATTAAGTCTACTAATAGCTTGACAAGAATACAAAAGACTACAAACAGGTGCACCCTGAGAATCACACATAGGGAAAGTTGAATTGACCCCTCCATTGGACTTATAAATTGGTGAAGAATCTGTTGCACAATCAAGAAGAGCAAAAACTGTGTCATCATGAAAGCTAAAAGGCGCGTTCGCGTCTAGGCTAAATCCTTTACTTGGTTGTGTACAAGCACATGTTGATATAGAAGGGTCACTAATGTACATAACTTGGTGATTGAAGTCTATGGAAGTAACAGGATAGCACCCGGTGTGAGTCTTGAAGGAGAGTTGTTGGTTGTTGCAGATAACATAAGGCTGAAATCGAGGATCGCCACATCCAGGGCCAATGCCAAAAGGGTATTTGATTGGTATATTGCCACAGGTTTTTTGACAAGATTGTGATGTGATTAGTGAAGGAAGAAGTATGAAGACAATGCAAGAGAGGAAGGTTGAGGATTTCTTGAAATTCATGGTTGGTTGACTATGAAAATGCAGAACGACAGGGGAGGAGGAAAAAATGTGGAAGAGAAGTAGTGGTATATAAATTAGTGAGAGGTCTAAAAGGCTGCTTTATTTTTTCTTTTTTGGTAGTGAGAAGTGCTCTTATTTTATGGTGATTGTTCCTTTTCTTATAACTTTTCTTGAACTTGGTAATGCATAAAATAAAAATTCATAGGCCAAGTTGCATCAAAGAGTAGAATGTTCAGGCACCCAAGAGTAGCCTGGTGACTGGTGTGTGATCGATGAAGCGGGTTGAGAATCATGAGGCCTCAATTTTAAATTTCGGCATAGACAAAAATACTAGGTGATTTCTTCACCATTTGTCCAAATTTTGGTGGACAAAGTTATCTAATATATGTACTAATGAGCGGTAATAGATACCTCGTAAAATTAACCGAGGTATCTATTATTATAAAAGAAAGAAGAGCAAAATGTTGAGATGACTTTGACTAATGATGCAATTAGTTGGCTGATTCCCATGTGTTGGATCCCGGGAAATTTTATAGATCATATAAGTACTGTACTTGGAGTCTCCTTCATCCTACTTCTAATTTATGGGTTTTAATGTGTTTTAATTAAGTGCCACCAAATATTGCAAATGTAAAAGGACATCTCTTAGCTTCTGAATTAATGTTTTTATTCTGTTTTTTTTTCTTCTAAGCTAAGACTTGTTTGTAAATGCATGGTGAGAGAAAAGGACCAAAATCATCCATAATGTTTGGGTTTAGATCAAAATCATACATATTCTTTCACATGGTGCACTAATAGTACATTATGTTTGCATAAGTGGTGCACTTTTAGTCACAATCCCAAATAAATTTAACGGAAAAGAACAAAAATGCCCCTGAACTTTTAGAAAAGGTATAAAAATACCCTTTATTCATCTATTTTGCTAAAACTACCCCTCAATTCAACTTTTTGACTCATTTATTCCCCTTGACTAACGGACAACACTAATTTTTTTTTTTAAATAAATAAATTGCACATGACATTTTATTACTGAAAAATTGATTTATTCTTTTAAAAAGAAATCTGAAAAATCGTTATTTGTAGAATAAGGAAAAATAATTTTTCAACATCCATTTCTTTAAAAAAACAAATGTAGTAAGCCTTTTATATATATATATATATATATATATATATATATATAAAAACAGAATTGGATTTTCATTAAAACATGTGGAATTTTTTTAAGTTTGGAAAAAAAAAATTAACGGGTGTAAACCCGATTTTTTTTTTAGAAAATTCAATTTTTAAATCTGAAAAACTGATTGTTTTTTTAAGTAAAATGTGCAAAACTAATACTCCATAATTTTCTTCTAGATTTAAAAAAAGATAGTTTTCTGGTTTTTTTTTTTTAAACACAGTTTTTCCATAAAAAATTTATTTTTTTCAGATTTTTATAAAAATCCAATTTTTCACATTTTGAAAAGAAAAAAAATTAGTGTTGTCCGTCAGTCAAGGTTTTACTCGTTAAAAAAAGTTTTCCAAATTTAAAAAAATTCCAAGGTTTCAGATTTCTTTTTAAAAGAATAAATCAATTTTTCAGTAATAAAATGTCATGTGCAATTTATTTTTAAAATAAAAAATAAAATTAGTGTTGTCCGTTAGTCAAGGGGAATAAATGAGCCAAAAAGTTGAATTGAGGGGTAGTTTTAGCAAAATAGATGAATAAAGGGTATTTTTATACCTTTTCTAAAAGTTCAGGGGCATTTTTGTTCTTTTCCGTTAAATTTATTTGGGATTGTGACTAAAAGTGCACCACTTATGCAAACATAATGTACTATTAGTGCACCATGTGAAAGAATATGTATGATTTTGATCCAAACCCAAACATTATGGATGATTTTGGTCATTTTCTCGCATGGTGATGGAGAAATAGTTTGTAGACTTAACTAAATTTGAGAACTCTAATAATTGGTTTGATTAGTTTAATTATGTCAATGATTATGCTGCCACTCAACAAGAAAAAAGCATCTTTTATCTTTTGTACACAACTTTATTATACTATATCAGTGCTCTTCTTGCCAGCAGTGAGCCACTTAATAATTTCTTTTATGACATTTTTTTAATTTTACTTTTTTAAAAAATTGATATTCTTTTATATTTGGAGACACTTAAATACTATATTAAACATCCGATTTATTCTCGCTAATATACTTTTATAGCTATATAAATGTCATAATATATTTAAAATCACAAAATTTAAAGATGCTTTTGGTATATGCCAAAAGTCGATATGTTTCTTTTTCGGCATAATACATAAACAAGTCCTCAAACTTGGCCTCAGCTAGCAAGTATGCCCTTCAACTTTGGGTGTGCACAAGTAGACACCTCAACTTGTATAAAGTTGACCACGTAAACACAATTAGTGACGTGACACATAAATTTTGGAGGTATCTAGATGATCATTTTGTAAGTTGGAGTGTTCAACTGACAAAGTGGAAGCAAGTCGAGATACCTACTTGTGCACGCTCAAAGTTGGATGGTATACTTGCCTGCTGAAACTAAATTTGAGGGTCTGTTTATGTATCATGCCTTGTTTTTCTCAGATTAAAATCCGTGCCTAATAAAATATCATCATATAAAATAAAATGGAAAGAATATAAAACAGGGGAAGAAAAGAAAAGGGAAGTAAACTTTATCTGCACCCTATTAAATCTATTCCTTGAATGCTTTTTCATTTCAGTGCTTCACAGCCTTCGGCATTTGGAACCTTACCATCCAAAGTATTGAAACCAGAATATAATTGACAAACTCTCAAACAGTTTTATAATTATTTGCATACTAACAAAAACAAAAAAGTCATTTTCAAGAATAAGATCTCATCAAAATTTGGTTATTATCTTGATATGAAGGTGTAATGGCTGGCTAGATATGGGAAACAAGATTTGGAAGTAGAAACAAATCATTGTTTACTGGCCGTTACATTTATCTACAAGGAGGACATACAGTAAACAATGATTTGTTTCTATATTAAAGGTTATACAAGGAGGACATACAGTAAACAATGATTTGTTTCTACATTTGATAATTAGCACAGTAAACATACAGTGTTATACAGCGTTATGCCGTTATCTGCTGAGGGCTATTATTAAAGGTTGTTATAATATTTGTTGTAAATCAACACCACCACCTTTAAATATATCCTTGGCGAACCAATGTGCTAATTATCAAACGAAGGGTACAAATTTGACGATTTGTTGATCTGGGAAATGCGCTTAAAGAAATGAAATTTGTTCTCCACACAGATTTAAGTCATGTAGCTTTATCTAGTACTTCCCATTGTACCAAAAAACCAAAAAAATGTTTGGCTAGTTGCTATTCAGGGCGGCGCTAGCGTAATACTCGGGGGTTCGGCCGAACCAGTAACTTTGGTCTAAATCGTGTATTTGTCTTGAAAAAATCGTTGAATATGTATAAATTGTTAATTTAGAACTCAGTAGCTTAAACGAATTAGAATTCCGAACCCACAAGCTTCGAATCCTGGCTCCGCCTCTGTTGTTGACTTTAATTGTAATGTGAGAAAGCATGTGAAGGCATGTAGGTTTATTAGATTCCACACTACATTCTATTTTTATTTCTGTAGGTGCATGCAGCCTCCCATATGACTTATTTACAATCTTCTCTTCTTCTTCTTCTTCTTCTTCTTCTAGGGATCTCCTTCATATCATAACTTGTGCTTAATTCTATATAGCCATAATCTTTAGAAGATCTCCATTCTTTTTAGTATCTTGAAAACAGTGTACTAAGTACTACATTAACATAAGCTTAGTTTCAATAACAAAGTGTGCTAATATTCTATTTTTTTAATTATCAAATGAGACAGTAAACAAGTTCATAGGAAACCTCAGCACATGAACGGTTCTAAGTTACTCTCTCTCTGGTCCAAAATAAGTGTCATCTTAACAAAAATTACGCCCATGAAGAAATCAATAATGCAGTGGGGAGTTTTACTTAACTACCCCTATTTATTATATATTTGTTGAGAATTTGAGCAATACTAAAGAGGACTACATTTCTAATACTAAGGCATAGTTGGAAACACGTGCTAATTTTTAGCTTGAATTCCTAGGTAACACTTAATTTGGGGCAAAATATTTTGCCAAGATGACTCTTATTTTGGGACTGAGGATGTATGATTTTAGAAGCGCAAAAAAAAAAAAAAGAACAAGAGATTTAGAAAAGGTCGGTGCAAGCTCATGGAACAAGCATATAAGTTGGTGTCATTAATTTCAATAAAACTTCTCTAGCAAACCTTCTATTTAGTATTTAGCTTGGTCTAAGAAAAAACAAGACTTCTACGTGAATATTGTAAGAATATAAATGTTGTTGTCTGGAAGGAAAAATGGCACTACACCCTCCATTCTTAACTAGAAGTCTTGGAACGGAGAATTTGGTGAGAGCTTTCATTCCATTAGTATGCCTATTCAATGCAAACACGAATTAATCTGTGGTTTTAGATACAAGTTTTTGCACGGCTGTGAAATTTGAAAATTAATGTTTGATTATCGTTAAAATCTTTTGAGCGTTGATTATTTATGCTTAAATTTTTTAGTCCAAACACTAATTTAATAATTTATTTTAAAAATCTCAAAACTTCATTATTAGTCCTTTGGAAGTGTTGAAGAAGACAAAGTAGTCTTCTTAATTTGGTATTACTTGGCTAAATTGGTGATTGGGGGTTGTTTGTGTTTGGAGGCTTTGTTTCAAATTTGAAATAATTTGGTGTAGATTTGAATTAGTTTTGATCAAAATTGGAATTGCAAATTCAAAAAACATCTTATCGAACAACATAGACAAATTATGTCAGTAGATTTGTGAAAGTTTTAACAAGATAGGTCAAATGCAGATAAAAAGTTATGCTGCTCCAACATGATTATTTTTGAACAATTGAACAAACACAAAGTCATGTCAATCCGGTAGAATTTGTGAATTATTTATCAAGATTTGGATATATACGAAGACCTACCTGTTTGTCATGAGTTGCATGCAACTATTTTGAAGTGTTTTTTTTTTTTTTTTTTTGGTAGTTTTGAAATCATAAATGTGAATCATATTATACTAAAAGTGGGAAGCTCCTATCTTTAAAGTTAGATTACCATTTTGCCCTTAGTGTAATCTAAAATATGTTATAAAATGTAATAATAAAACATAAAACATGTAATATAATAAATATTAAATATTAATATTATAATTACATGAACCATATCATCATTTATTAAATTTTGAAGTGCCGTTATTATGCTTGGCCAACACTGAATGCTACTTCAGTTATTGAACTTATTGGTTAATCAATAGAAATAATAAAGAATATTACAAGTTTTCCAATAATTATATATCATGGAACCATTACACCTCCTAAACTGAAAAACGTTTGGTTTTCTTCCATTACTATATAATGAATTGTCTTATTATTCATATGCTCACTAATCAATTCATATAAATAAACAGACTTAATAAAGATAACAAAATATAAAATGTAATAAATATCATGTATGGGAAGTTCCATAGTTGAAAGTTGGATTACCATAATACACTTCAAAAGTTAAACGACTTTTTATCCTTCAGGCAAAAATTACTATAGCAACGTTTTTGTACAAAGATGAGACTACACATTCTACTAAAAAACAAAAAGGGCATATTAAAGTAGGCACATTACTATTAGTAATCCTAACTAATGATTATGCAATTAAGTCTCCTTCATACCTATCATTATTATGAGTTCACAAAAATATGGCCAGTTAAACATGAGTGCAAATTAGAAGACAATGGTTACAATCTATCATTGAGTAGAAGTAGTAGGGAATTAGAAAGAGCCAAATTCAAGTTCTTTTTTCACTATATATTTATGGCATTGTATTACATTTCGTTCTACGAAGGCTCAACTAGCTAAATTTGACAGCCATCATATTTTTAGTTAATGAATTAAACTTAACTCTATCCTCCTTAATATACTCTTTAAACAAGTAACGGCCCTCAATTTACAACATCAGTTTAAGAATTAACACCCCTTCACATCCCTGCACCCCCAATTTAAAAGAGGAGTAAGTTCTCTTCCCAAACTAAGAGAACTATTCCTCCAGACTATACCATTTCAAAGATACAAAAGCCAGACCAAATTGGAAAAGCATAAATCACTAGGACTGTTGTTTATTTGTTCAAAAGTTTTCTACTGCTAATTATTTCTGTGTTTTCTTATGTTTATGTCCGATAAAGTTTCGAATTTGTCTAAACATTATTCACAGGGCAAATATAAAATGCTACATGTGGTATCTCTCCTAAGTCTTGGATTGCCGTACATCTCAAAGGAAACCGAAGTGAACTTCTCATGAGTCACAGTCATAACAAACATCAGTACTACTGGTAAACATTGGGCATGCATGAGAAATTGGTAAGCATCGATCGTTTGTGTCATCAAATTTAAAATCTTGTCCATTATGCTTTACAATATTTTCTAACTTCAGCTTACGAGTTGTTACATTTTTAATATGTTTTGATTTCTATTTTATAGCTCAAAGAAATTTCAAAAATATGTACAAATTTTATATTAAAGATTTTGGGATAAACGTGCAACGCACGTTCCGAAGACTAGTTAGAATAAATAAACGTGAGAGGTATTATGAATGAAGTGTAATAAGTAATGGAGGGATAGAAAAGAAGAAGAAAAAAAATAAGTTTAGATGAGGTACAATGAGTGAAAACAACATGACAGTTCGTTAGAGTTTCATGTGAGTTATCCAACATGATAGTCCTATGATTTGTCATGACTTGCCTGCCACTGTTTTAAAATGTATTTTTGTTTTGTTTTGTAGCTTTGATGTAATCATAAAAGAGAAGCAACAATCCAATATGTGATGCGTTGTGAACAATTTAACAAGATGTGTAAATGTATATAACACAAAGTCCAAATCATCGTGATTTCTCATCATGTTTTTTTATTATTATTATTAACAGCAGTAGTAGTAGTATATTATTCTTATGAACAATTGAACAAGCACCAAGTCATGTCAATCTAGGAAAATTTGTGAATAATCGAACAAGATAGGTAGAACAGATATATCAAATCATGTCAATATTTCTTGAACAATTAAACAAAGTGGAATGAATATAGCACAAAATCATACCATTTGAATTGAATTTGTGAACAATTGAACAAGATAAATATAATCAATATAATTCAAAATTATACCACTCTCGTAGAATATTGAAAAATATAGGCAATATTTCACTTGTTAAAGTTAGAAAAAGTGAGAAATGTAGACAGTATTTCACTTGTTAACCTCATATACTTACTGAGCTCGTGCTAAGAGAAGGAGGACAGTATTTTAGTCCAGATCTTTTAAATTAAATTAAAATTATTTTTTGCACAAGCAATAAAACCGAGAATAAAATTTAAATACCAGCACAAAAGTATACCATTTGTGCAAAATCAGTATGTGCGAAAAATGGGAAATAACGTTGCTGCCCCTTATAAAAATAAAATAATTATCCGTGCATGTCCCTGTCACTTTCATGCATCTAAAACTATATATCTGAAATGCATCCAAAATTATAATACCAACATGGTATATAAATTTACTGAGATGTTATCAGGTTCATTTATTCAAAAGATACAATTTTCTCAAAAAACCTCTATGATACCATCATCTTATATACACATACAGTGATGATATCACGGAGTACTGCTTCAATCCTTCAATGAGACACTCTCGGTCCTCCATAATACCACCATGGTACATAAATATACTAAAATGGTACAGTCCTTCCCTTAGCCCACCATGATACCATCATGATATATAAATATACTACGATTGTATCATAGTGGACGAAGAGATACTCAAGTAGATATTTTCGGCCAGTAGGAAGCGAAATTAGTTTAGGAGGGAACATGAACGGGTAAATATTTTATAATTTAGGGGTATTTTGTGTTGTTTTCCCGTATAATTATGCAAATCACCCTAATCTAAGCCCATAAGTTTCTCTATTCGAACATATATCCGGCCCATCAACTTAAAAGAAATGGATTTTCAAGAGGCCCAACAGTTGATTGCCAGACATTTTCAACGACCAGCAGTTTGCTTTCTTCTCCGGCACACACGAAGGCGGGTATGTAAACTCCACTATTTTGTACACAACCCTAATCCCTTTTTTTTTAATTAATTTTTATCGGTAATTTGTGTATTTAACTTAATTCTATAGTTTGTTTGTCTGCTCCTAACTCATAAAGTAAGCTTCATATTTATATGTTCTCAAATTAATTTTCATTTTTACTTGCTCTTCGTTTAGTCAAATTACAGTTGAGAGTATTTTATATTGTAGACTAAGAGAATTACAGTTACTTTAATGTTTTAATTTAGCTGTTTCTGTTCTGGATATTTGTTAGTATTTGGATTGATGAAATGAAGCAATAGCACCATTATCAAAGAGGTTTTTTTTTTTTGATATAATGGTCAAAAACACATGTGAAGTATCACTTTTTCGCGAGTTTCACATCCTAAATATTAGCTGTTCCATTTTCCTACCCGGACTAAAACACACCAAGTTGAGTAGATGGTGATAGTTCAGGTAGGAAAAGGGAACAACGGGTAGTTGGCCCGAGGTATGTTTTAATTAATACCTAGATGGTAATAGTTCTGGTAGGAAAAGGCAGCAATTTTATAGCTGGGGTGTGAAACTCGCGAAAAAGTAGTTGTTCAGGTGTGTTTTGACCATTAACTCTATTTTTTGTCTTAATTCAATTCCTTTTTTTTTTTTTCCCAGATGTTGGATTTGCAGAAAATACTGTTTAAATAAAAAGTTACAAATTTTAATGTTTTATGTGATCATCTTGTTTGTTTTACAGGTGACAAAGAGATGAGGTTTCTATAAATTGATCTTATACATGGAGGAGAGCCATGGCATTTGCTAGCTTTAATGGCTCTCTCAAACAGATATGAGGAGGTGTTCTGGTTTTGTTTCCGTGATAAAGCACACGTCATTCTTTTCCTATTCAACTAATTCTGCAGTCGAAAAGCTTTCTTGTGTTCCTTTAAGTGCTGCGAGACCCTTTCCAGATTATTCGCCTAAAAGACCTTCCATTAGAGACTCTGAACTTGTGCAGCACATATCAACTTCTATTAAGCAACGCTATTCCGAGCACATTCGGCATGTTTTAAAGCCCTTTGAATCAAAAATCAGATCTGATCACATTATTTGGGTTCTCATTACCGTAAAGAACGATTACAAACTGGTTCTAGATTTCTTTGATTGGTGGTGTCAACGGAGGGACCCGTCAATTGAGGTCCGTTGTATTATTGTACATATTGCTGCTGCTCAAAAAGATGCAAGGACAGCACATAGGCTTATTCGTGATTTTTGGGCAAGACCCAGTGTAGATGTGACAGTTTGTTTCTCCCAGTTTGTTGAAAAATTAATATATACTTATAAGGATTGGGGTTCTAATCCATTTGTTTTCGATATTTTCTTCCAAGTACTTGTTGAGTTGGGAACTCTAGATTATGGAAGAAAACTTTTCGATAAAATGTTGCACTATGGCTTAGTTCTATCTGTCTCTTCATGTAACTTATTCCTTTCACGTCTCTCGCATGAGATTGAGGGGCACAAAATGATGCTAAAAGTCTTTAATGAGTTTTCTGAAGTGGGTGTTTGCTGGGATAATGAATCTCATAATATAATGATCCATTCTCTTTGTCGGGTAGGGAAAGTTAAAGAAGCTCATAACTTACTCCTGCAAATGGAGCTGCGGGGCTGTATGCCCGATGTTGTAAGTTACAGCACTGTGATTAATGGATACTGTGCCACTGGACAGCTTGAACCAGTGTTGAAGATTATCCAAGAAATGCAAGTAAAAGGATTGAAGCCAAATGCATTTACTTTTAACAGTATAATTCTTCTTTTGTCTAAGACTGGCAAAGTGCTTGATGCTGAGAAAATCCTGAGGGAGATGACTTCCCAGGGAATTGCTCCAGATAATGTTGTTTACACAACTCTTATAGATGGCTTCTGCAAAACTGGGAACATAAGTGCTGCATACAGACTATTCAATGAGATGCAATGTTTTAACATTAGTCCTGATTTGATAACATATACTGCCCTTATTTCTGGTCTGTGTCAAACTGGAAATATTGCAGAAGCAGATAAGCTTTTGAATGATATGCTTGACTGGGGGTTAGAACCTGACGAGTTCATTTATACAACACTTATTGATGGTTATTGCAAGGCAGGGGAGATAAGGGCAGCCTTTTCTCTTCACAACAAAATGGTTCAGATGCAGTTGGTGCCAAATATTGTGACGTACACTACACTGGTAGATGGGCTCTGTAAACTAGGGGAACTTGATACAGCAAACGAACTTCTCCACGAGATGTGTGGAAAAGGTCTTGAACTGAATATCTACACGTACAACTCACTTGTTAATGGTCTTTGTAAAGCTGGAGATGTAAAGCAAGCGATAAAGTTGATGGAAGATATGGAAGCTGCTGGGATCCATCCTGATGCTTTTACTTATACTACTCTAATGGATGCTTATTGCAAATTTGGAGAGATGGACAAGGCTCATGGACTATTACGTCAAATGTTGCTCAGAGGACTCCAACCCACAATAGTTACATTCAACGTTCTGATGAGTGGCTTTTGTATGTCAGGGATGCTAGAAGAGGGTGATAAATTGTTGAAGTGGATGTTGGAGAAGGGAATAATACCAAACGCTACTACCTACAATTCTCTTATGAAGCAGTATAGCGTGCGAAATGATATGCGTACGACGTCAGAAATTTATAAGGGGATGCTGGGCCAAGGAGTTGTACCAAATGCCAATACCTTTAACATATTGATACGAGGACATTGCAAAGCTAGAAATATGAAAGAGGCTTGGTTTTTGCACAAGGAAATGATCAAGAAGGGATTTACTCCCACATTAGATACTTATCATGCACTCATCAAGGGGTTTTTAAAGAGGAAAAAGTATTCTGAGGCCAAAGAAATGTTTGAAGAAATGAGAAGACATGGTTTATTGGCAGATAAAGAGCTCTACTCCATCTTTACAGATATGAACTATGAACAAGGGAACTTTGATTTGGCACTTGAGCTTTGTGATGAAGCAGTAGAAAAGTGTCTTGCAGACAAGAATGATAACAGGACTACGTGATGGTTCTCATGTTGCTAGTTTTGAAACTAGTGATGGAAAACCAGTTGTCTTGCTCCCCATGATGCTAAGCCTTTTTGTGCTGTCAAGTCAGTTCAAGTTGTTACTCTTTTAAGTCATCAGATAATCTTTTGAAACAGGTGAGTTTATTATACTTGGTAATTGCGTATTTTTACTCACTTCCATTTCTTCAAGGAACTAAAGCTGAGTAAAGTTTTAGATGCATGCTGCAATTTAGCATTTCAGTGCACTTTTGCTCTCTTTGCTTCGCTTAGATTTGTACCATGCGATGCCGTTAGGTGAAAGGAGGACTGATGATCACCTTTAAACAAGCCTGCTTGGATCGGAAAGAAGCACGAAAGCTAGGTAAACAAATGCAAATTCCAGTTTCCTCCGCTAGTATAAAGTGGAAAACAGAACACATTTGACTAGACTTTTTTTTTTCTTCTTTTTCTTATAAGCCTTTATATGAACTTCTTTGATAAGGGTACAGAACTTTAAATGGACTTGCACGTTGTTGTGGTATCCTTTGATTTTGGTGGATTTTGGGCGAGTAGGGGTGGGGTGGGAAGTTCTCTGGTGTCGAGTATGTAAAGCCAGTTCCAAGGCGCAGCATTATTAAACCTATATTCGATGTTCATAGCTGCTGAAGTGCTAGTGATTTGATCTAACTTTCTTCATGAATCTGTTGCTGTGGGCTTGGAGTTCTACTGCAATGAAGTAAACTACAGTATAACACCCAAGATTGCCCATCCGTCTGTGAATTTGGATAAAGATACCAGTAGATTGTGCTTTTCTAAGCTTGTAATAAATGTCAAAAAGCACCTGAAGACTAGGAGAAGATCCATGAAAGGCTATTGTTTTGATATGTGGAATTAGTGGTTCAAGGAGTGCATGATTGTTTAACCTGGTTGAATCTGTTGAAGGGGGTTATATGATATTCAATTGCTATTTCTTGATATGTATGAAATTTTTCAATTAGCTCATACGGTTTGCTAACTATGCCATAGACCTGGTGGTATCAGTTTCAGGAGAACTAAATTGTATTTCATGCAATCAATTTAACTTCCAATTTAAGTCAAAAGCAGTAGTAATCAAATATCTGTTCTGCTCAATTTTTTTTTTCAACCACAATCTCCACTGAAGCTAAGTAAATTCTTTGGCAAGGAAATTGTTGTTGCTTTGAGGTAGCTTTGCTGTTTTATTCTTTTATTAATCTGATGATCTAATTCTTCATCAAATATTAATGTTATGATCTAATTAAAAGGTTGTATGCATTGTATGATATGCTATGCTTCTGTGGTTGAGGTCTCGCGGTATTTAAAATAACAAGGACAATATGTGTGCTTTCAGAGTTGGTCATGGGCTTTATCTTAAGAGTTGCTTTCTCTGTTTGGCGACAAGATACAATTGCTCCAATACAAACTGTAGTTTGTATATTAGTATAATGGTGATCTCATAATCACACTGCATAACTACAAGATGAAGCTAGTCAAAAGCAGCAGACAGTAAAGAACAAGGGCCGTGCAATGATCTGCTTTAGCAATATGGCTATCTGAAGGTGCAGAGGGACTTGGGCCCTCAGCAGTCCTCGCTGTCTCCTTCGAGCAGGTGTAGTTGCAGCGACTTGGACGAACCACTCTGTATACACCGGTGCTTGTTAAAACATAGGGATCCTTCCTGTTATCCTGTCCAAATGAGAATATGTAACCTAAAGCAGGCAATGGACTATTGGGGACTGAGCTGCAGTTGAGAGGGGAATCATGAGCACAACTGAACGGTATGCCTCTTGTTGTAAAGTTCCCACTGTTATACGGTTTTTCTTGAGCTGCCCAAAAGTTCTTAGCATACAAATCTCCATAAAGGTAACTGCCAATGTAACCATACTTCTGTTAAGTTTGGTTTGCAAAATTTGAAGTTGCTTCAATCTTATATTCAAAAGGGTGTTCATATTTACCTTCCATATATGCAGGGATCAGTCTTGGAGCGATAAACATAGCCACCTGATATGGCTGCAGATCCGACCTCTTTATTTACTTCAGAATGGCTGTATCCTAACACTGGGAAGATGGGATCCACAAAATCATCAGCTGAAGCATTTTTAAAGCGGAAAGGACCTTCATACATGTTCCATCCATAATTTCCCCCTTTCGTGATGATGTCAACTTCTTCATAATGATCCTGCATGATTCAATGATTGTCAGAAACTCGGGAACAACATACAAGTCAGCATGTTACGGAGGTCCGTTGAAAAAGATCTTATCAAACAGAGACGTGATAGCTCTCAACAAGAGTAAGATTGTCTTTGAACCTGGCCAACATCCGCACAGATGAAGTAAGAAGGCCTTTCTGAATCGAAGCTACAGCGCCAAGGGTCTCTCAGTCCTAGCGCCCAAATTTCAGGCTGCAAATCTTTGTCTTGTGAATAAGGATTATCTCGAGGAACTGAATAGTTACCCCAGTGTCCAAGGTCTAATATTTCTTCTTGACCTGATGAAAAAATCACCTACTGTTCATGATATAACTCAAATGCAAGCAAGGCAATTTGCCTTGTAGTTTGTGTCAATTATTGTAAAAAAGCAAAGTGCTCACTTGGTATGTTATCAATATCAACCCTCATAATTTTTCCAAGCAAGGACTTCTTATTTTGAGCAAAATTGAGAGAGTCACCCTTGCTTCCACCATCTCCCATCATAAGGTAGAGATATCCATCTTCAGGGCCAAAGAGAATCTGTCCTCCATGATTAGCTGTAAATGGAAGTCCCATGGTAAATATTCTCCTCACTTCTGATGATTTCGCCTTCTCCGCCTGCAGGGTGTATGAAATATCAATTAAACGTGACAAACAAATATACAGTGCTTGCAATGAAACCTTTATATGGAGTTGGAGAAAGTTCTAATCCGATACATAATTGTTTTCACTCCCCTCAAAGTTTTAAGGTCCATCTTGTCAAAGGCATAATTAAGTAAATAGTTTAAGATTTTAGATGAGATAGTAGCACAATTCAACATGGTATCAGAGCATGTCGAGGTCAAGAGATCAAGTCTCACTGCCATGGCCAACACGTGAGGAGTATTGTTAATGATATAATTTAAGTAAATAAAATCTAATAATTGTTTATCCAGCTGCTGTTTAAGAACACAATAGAGTGAAAACCAACCATTGATGGACTTGGTGCAGTCCCATTAGCACTGAACTCTGCAACGACAGTATGGTATTGGCATGGCTGCTTATTATCCTCTGGGTTTATCTTAGAAGGGTCACAACCAACATCTGAATTACAAGCACATCTTCCAGCACAACTAGGGGACTTAGACTTGTCACAGTTAAATGATGCAAAAAACCTTCCATTCTTGGCAAAGTTTGGATGGAAAGCCATTCCCATCATCCCAAATCTTGCATCTAAATAAACCTGATCTGTCAAATCAGCAAATGGGCTTGATTCATCAAGTTCCATTGCTTCTCCTGAGTCTTGATCAAGTATAGTTGCTAACCAAATTTTTCCAGCCTGATTGGAGAAGAATGCTCGGTTCGATCCATCGGGATGAGGGACCATGTTAAGGTAAGCTCCATCCGCAATCTTCTCAAAACACATGCCATTGGGAGGCTGCAAAGTTTCATTTTTCTTGAGTGGAACTTGTTCTCCATTGAAACAAAATGAATCTTTATCTGAGTTTCCACCAAATGCTTGACAGAAATCGGTTTTCGATTGCCAAAAGTCTGTTAGCAAGGAGGAGTTTGAGTTTTTGGTCCCTCCTGCTTTGGATTGCAAGGATGGTGCAAAAGGAGAATTTGCTATTGGTATGTTTTGGCAAGAATCCCAAACAGATGAACAAAAGCTAGCTGATGTAGCAGTTGAATTGCAAAGGACAGGAACTGGTCTTGGCCCTGATTTCACCTTAAACAACTCTGCTGAGAACTGATCACATGTCTGCAGAAAACGAAAAAACAAAAAAAAAGGCAAATCTTTTGGATTAGTTTTAAAATAGAATTACCTTGGAATTAACCAAGTCTTGCAGAAACTTAAGAACAACAACAAAGTTTGTCCAATAGATGTTGAAACCATTCTGATGTAAGTTGTAAAAAGCCATGTTCTTTCTTCAAGAATTTGGGAAAAAGAACAAATAAAGCTAGCCCCAATAAGAAAAATTAAAGGAGACCTTTTAAATGCTGCAACTTCAATTTCCACTAACATGTATGAGAATGAAAGTAGGAAACTTAAGATCAGCTTTAAAATAGAACTACCTTGGAATTAACCAAGTCCTGCAAAAACTTAGAAGAAGAGCAGAGTCTTTTGATCAGATGTTGAAACTATTTCCTATTTGAGTTGTCAAGAGTCATATTCTTACTTCAAGAATTTGACCAGAGTAGCAAATTAAGCTAATCCCATTAAGAAAAAAATTAAAGTAGATTACTTTTGAAATGCTCCAACTTCAATTTCCACAAACATGTTTGAAAATGACATTAGGAAGAGCAAAGTCTGTTCATCAGATGTTGAAACTATTCTGATGAAAGTATCCAAAATTTATATTCTTTCTTCAAGAATTTGACAAAAAAAGAAAATGAAGCTAACTCCATCAAGAAAAATTAAAAGAGAACTTTTAAAATGCTCCATCAATTTCCATAAACATTCTTGAAATGAAATCAGGAAACTTACTGAGCAGATTATTGACTTGACAGCAGAACTACATGCAGTGTCAGATATATTCATACCCTCAAAAATCTTCTTTAATTGCGCATCTTTGGAAGAGTCACAACACACTTTTCCATTATATGGACAAAAAGCCAAAGGCTTTTTTGGAATAGCAGGTGCTCCTACATATATACAATGAATAATCAGCAAAAGAAAACAAAAATTCCTATAAAAATGACACTTTGATAGAGATTGAACTACCCTCATCATAAAGATTCTTGAAAAAACTTACTCAAATCTGTGCATAAAGGGAGTGAATAAGATGGAGAGATGAAGTTATACAGAAGAAGACAAATTAATGAGAACAGCATATTAAGGTGTTTATTCATTTTGGGAAAGATGAAGCAGAGAGGACAAGAACAAACATGCAGCAGCAAATCTGGATTTTACTTCCTTCTTGTGCTTATCATGATGATGGAGATACTTGAAGTAGCACTACATATATAAAAAAATTATATATAAATGAATAGATAATGGAAAGAGATAAGTAAACATTTCCTACCATATTCTATAGAAAAAGTTCCATTAATAATATGAGTTTTAACTTCGCAATGATATAGGGGGATTCAATGTAGAAAGTTTACGAGTTTCTACGGTGATTTCAAGTTAACGTATATAATAACGATTGTGTTCACAGTTGAACATTCAGTAAGTTTCTTAATGCATATATAGAATTGAGGTAAAAGCTATTAAGTTCTCGTGAACCGACTTGTTACATTATGACTCTACCCCTGTGCACTAATAGCTAGTGTAAAGGAAACTTCTTGATATAAGGTCACAGACAAATCTAGGATTTAAACTCTGAGTTTAATCTTTAAGGTTTTTAGCATTGAAATCTAAAATTATGGTTTCATATATGCTCTTTACTAAATTTTGGTGAATTTTTACACATAAATTATGCTTTGTGTAAAAAGTACTGATTCGTATGAGCCCGGCATCACAACATTGGATCATACTCTATGCAATTTCACTTAAAAGATAATTACGAATAACCTTTATTACAAGTTGAATTAGTAACCTCAAAAATAAGAAAATACATGTCATTAGCTGGTCTAGAATAATATGTTAGTAATATACATAGATAGTATAAAAATTCTTGATACTATCAAATTATATAATTAAGTTAAATCCATAAAATATAAGTTGCAGAAGGTGTTTGAATTTTTTTTCATGCTCTTTTTAAGGTATGATGAATTATGTGTACAGAAAGGTTCCAAGTTGTTAAAGGGATTGTTAGAAATTGGGAGCCACGATTGAGCAATAATTCAAGACTTTGGATTTGACTTAAGCCACTCCACAAAATCTCAGTGGATCAGTAGTGGTTGAAAAGGGCAGTAATGATAAAGGACAAAATATATATTTTATTATTACCCATAAAAGAAGTTGGAAATATTTGCTTTCTCCTTTTCAAAAGACATTCAATTGATATAACTGTCTTTACATTTATTGCTTTTAAATTTTCTTACTGATGGTACTTGCCTACAATTTAAAAGGTTCTCTAGTGGGTTCAGACTTCAGCCACTACAATTTTTCTTTTTTTCATCTTGGTGAAACTTTCGTGTACTTCAACCATTATAAATTTGGTTGAGAAAGATCACTTACACGATTTACCACTATTCGTACCAATCGACATTCATTTTTTCTCTTTTTTCTTTTGAATGGGTATATTATTATTTTTAAATATTTTTTGCTTGTATAGTTGTTGAATGTGATAAAATTATCTGACCAAAATTGAAAAATTTATGCTACACTTCTGAATTGATAAAAAATATATCGGGATAAAGTTCTTTCACTAGATACATAGCAGATACGGAAGGAACTCATAGTCAACCCTGAATCAGCCGGTGCCAACTTGGCTAAAGATGGAAGAACTCTTTAACTGTTCGAGAACTTGGTCATGAGTCTGCTTTGTTTATGCCCGATAACAATGTTCCGGAATGATCTATCTGGAAGGTCCAAGGTGCCCCGACGATCGTCAATCCAACGCCGGCTAATAACTTCGAAATATTCGGAATTTCATCTTATAACATTCAGTAACCACTATCTTATCCGTGAAACCTGCAGGAAAGGCTAGGAATTAGTTAGGAGTAGACTTGCCTATAAGTACGTATCTCTCTTCCCAACACAGTAAGGGACATTCAATACAAAAAATTTGGTAAAATCATTGTCATCCAGTGCTCATTATTACTGTCTGTGAAGCAGTTCGGATCAATCAATAAGAACTACTACTTCTCTTTGTTTGTTGTTTCTACTGGATTATTTACTCTGGTATCATTATGACGTTATTTCCATTGTTTTTACATTGTCAAAGGATCTTCTAAAAATTGCCTTGGAAAATTATTTGTTTTCAGTCATTAGCTGTATTTTGTTTAGATATAAACGTAATTGACGCTAAAAATAATTTTTGGAGATAAAATATTGGATAATGCTTCGGCTATTGTTTTGAATCTTATTAAAGGTTGATAATAATGTTTACATGTTGACTGATATTTATTCAGCTACTTGTAGAAAAACAGATTATGATTATATATAAAGTCGAGAATCATCATGTAAACGATATTTTTCCATCACTTCCTAAGTGATTTCTTTTCCATTTGTGTAAAATATTCTCTTTGAAAAAAAAAATACTTCTAGCCACTTAAGACTAACCCAACACTGTAACATATTTTTTTCAAGAAAATGTTGAAAAAAACACATGTTACGGACACAACTTGATCTATTATTATTAGCATATAACAAGGTTGGCTTATTGTATGTGAAAATATTGATGTACTTCCCCTCTAATCGGACATCAAGAAACAAAGGAATAAGACAATTAATGATGGCCACATGATCATATTCTTGCCAATACTAATGATGGTATCATTATCTCACATGTTTAAACAATTAATGCAAAATAACAAGAGATCTTTACCTATATTTTAATATGAACATACTGATCAATGCCATATTACTTAATATTAAACGCACGTTTGTCCTATGAACTATATATCTCCTGTCCAAGAACCAAATCGCAACCCTAAATTATTCCAATATTTGTCCGGCCATATGATTACCACATTAAGGAGTAAATTTCATATACAGCCTCTCAATACCGAATTACTTAGAAAGTCACTTGATTTACTTTTTCTTTTGTTCACAATAAAGTCACTCAATTATTGAAAAACTCTCAAAAAATCTAAGACACAATTAAAGCTTCTTTCGAGTAACAAAACTCATGAGTTAATTATGTGTTCTGTAAAAATATATTGGAGCAAAAACCTTCCACTTTCTATCTGGTGAACTCCGGAATTTGCCCACAAAATGGGGAACTAAACATATACTGAAGCAAAGATAATAGTTGACCAAATTACACGAGGCAAGCTCAGAATGGAAGTCAAACCTGAGTCAACCAATGCCAGTTGGACTAGAGACCGAAATATCTTTCCACATTTGAGAACAGTTGTAAGGGGTGAGATTCACGGGATTTCTGTTTAGCTTATTCTATAAATTCTCCTGTCCACCCATCATTGCACTTATCTAATTAAACTTGCTATTACACATATTCTTTAGCAAAATCACTGTTCATGATTGTTTATTAGTAGTTATTTTACTGTTCGGATCAGAATACTCGATAAGAATCTCTTTTATCTTTTCCCCTCTCAGTTATTTCAATACAATTATCTATTCTGCTACTTTGATTACATTGTTTTTATGACATTCACATTATCAAAATCTTAACTAATTTGGATTAATCACGTTGCTTGTAACCTTCATCTTAACGGTTTAAGTGATTGACTTTATTAACGAATTTTAGCTTAAACAAGTTAAATATTTTTATTTTAATAATAATTCATTTCAGACGCTATGTCTAACAAAACCCATAAAAGTAAATGTTAATAGTCCATATAAAAACAATTGAAATTGAGATTGAATTTATTTCTTTTGACCTTGAACTTTCTGTTATTTGTGTCTTGTTGTGGTGTGGTCCATCGAAAAAGCCGCAAGTCTAGAAAAAGTTGGTACAAGTGACATTTTACACAAGTAATCACTTTTAAGGATGCCTTTAAAACATACTAGTGCAACTTTATCCATTTTAGTTACTATTTTTGGGCAAATGTGTACCTTGAACACCATTAGCAAACCCGTCACGTCCATCACTCATAACCACCATCCCCTCACTCTAAATTTATTTCACTGGTTCAAATAAAATTTTAGTCATCGCGGAAAAATTCCCCCCGTTATATTCCCATAATTTGGATTGTTTGCACAGAGTCTAGGATTCTAAGATATACTTCTCATCATCACCTAAGCAGTATTTTTCAAGTAGTGTTGGTCTATTGTATATGGAGTATTATTTTCTAGACAAAATATTTGGTTGAATTTTTCCGCGATGACTACTTCGGTTGAAGAGTGTAAATCCAGGCTCTCTCTCTCTCTCTCTCTCTCTCTCTCGAAAAACCAACCAAACCTAACGTCTTCTTCCCATCCCCCAACTCCCTCGCCTACCCCCACCCCCACCCCCCAACTCCGGCCAGCAACCTCCCGGTGGCCTCCCCAGGTAAGTTTTCTCTCTCTTAGGGTTTGTGACAGCCCTATACCCACCTCCCCCGACTCCTCTTCTTCTCCTATCTTCCTTCTCTTCTTTTCTCTTCCCTCCTCTCCTTCCTTCTCTCCTTCTCTCTGGTCCGATAGATTCGAGCTTCCCGTCGTGAACAGTGATTCCGCCGTGAACAGTGATTCCGGCGTGAGCAGGTTCTGTCTAACTGGAGTTGGTACCTCCGGTTTTTTTATTTTTATTTTTATTTTTTAATTCTGTGTCTTTTGTCCTTGCAGCTAATTTGCATTCTTGCATTACTTGTTTCGTTCTTGTCGTAGTAGTTACACTTTCATCTAGATTATTGCTAACTTGTGTTTTAGTATTGATTCCTGCCTGGTCGAGTAGTTTATATTTGCTTTACTGGCTTTGGTAGACGGTGGTGGACTAGGGTCATGCTCTCGGACGGGGGTGAGGGTTAGAGGGGGTAGGTGGGTTAAGGGAGTCTCTAGTCTGCGAGTAGGGTCTTGGAATATTGGGACTCTAACGGGGAAGTCCATCGAACTAGTTAAGATTCTTAAGAAGAGGAGGATTAATATAGCTTGTGTCCAGGAGACTAAATGGGTAGGATCCAGGGCTAAACATGTGGATGAGTATAAGTTATGGTTCTCAGGTAGGTCGAGGGATAGGAATGGGGTAGGCATTTTAGTAGATAATGACTTACGAGAACAGGTGGTAGGGGTTAAGAGGGTCAGTGATAGGTTGATGACGATTAAGCTGGTCGTTGGAGGGTTTACTTTGCACATTATTAGTGCTTACGCGCCGCAAGAAGGCTTGGGCGAGGAGGAGAAAAGACGTTTTTGGGAGGATTTGGATAAGATGATGGGAGGTATACCGTCCACTGAGAAGCTATTCATCGGAGGAGATTTCAATGGGCACATTGGGTCAATTTCAGGGGGATATGACGATGTGCATGGAGGTTGTGGTTTCGGGGACAGGAACGGAGGAGGAGTTGCACTGTTGGATTTTGCAAAAGCCTTTGGGCTGGTGGTAGCCAATTCGAGTTTCCCGAAGAAGGAGAAGCACTTGGTAACCTTTCGTAGTTCGGTGGCTAAGACGCAGATAGACTTTTTACTCCTTAGAAAGGACGATAAAGGTCTTTGTAAAGACTGCAAGGTGATTCTGAGTGAGAATCTAACGACCCAGCATAAGCTCTTGGTGATGGATTTGGAAATCAAGATGAGGAAGAGAAAGAGGGTCATGGACGACAGGCCTAGGATCAAATGGAGGAGTTTGACCATGATGGGTGCCCTGGAGATGGGGGAGAAGTTGATGGCTATGGGAGCTTGGGAGAGTAGTGGGGAGGCGACCAGCATGTGGGATAGGATGGCTAGTTGCATTAGGGAAGTAGCTAGAGAGGTGCTGGGTGTCTCGAAGGGTAGCCGTGGTCGGCACCGAGGGGACTGGTGGTGGAATGGAGGAGTTCAAGAAAAGGTGGAAGCAAAAAAGGTGGCGTAAGCGAAGTTGGTAGACAGCAAGGATGATGAGGAGAGGCGAACGAATAGAGAATTGTACAAGATGGCGAGGAAGGAGGCAAAGTTAGCGGTTACAGCGGCAAAGACAACAACTTTTGAACGCCTGTATGCAGAACTAGAGGACAAAGGCGGGGATAAGAAGTTGTACAGACTAGCCAAGGCGAAGGAGAGGAGGGCGCGTGACTTAGATCAGGTGAAGTGCATCAAGGACGAGGATGGCAGGGTACTAGTGGAGGACGCTCTCATTAGACGGAGATGACAGTCATACTTCCACAAACTCTTGAACGACGGAGGGGACAGAGATATTGTGTTGGGAGATTTGGAGTACTCCGAGAGGTGTCGTGATTTTGGATATTGTAGAAGTATAAAGGTTGAGGAAGTTAAAGGTGTTGTTCGTAGGATGAGTAGGGGAAGAGCGACCGGGCTTGATGAGATTCCTGGGGAATTTTGGAAGACTGCAGGCAGGGCAGGTTTAGAGTGGTTGACTCGACTCTTTAATGTCATCTTTAAGACGGCTAAGATGCTCGAAGAATGGCGAGACAGTACAATGATTCCATTGTACAAGAACAAGGGCGACATTCAAAGTTGCAACAACTACAGAGGGATCAAGTTGCTAAGCCACACTATGAAAGTGTGGGAAAGGGTGGTGGAGATGAGGGTGAGGAGAGGCGTGTCTATCTCAGAGAACCAGTTCGGATTCATGCCGGGGCGCTCAACTACAGAAGCTATTCATCTTGTACGGAGACTGGTGGAGCAATATAGGGAGAGGAAGAGGGACTTGCACATGGTATTCATCGACCTAGAAAAGGCATACGACAAAGTGCCGAAAGAGGTTCTATGGAGATTCTTGGAGGCTAGAGGTGTACCTGTGGCGTACATTAGGGCGATCAAGGACATGTATGATGGGGCCAAGACCAGGGTAAGGACTATGGGAGGAGACTCAGAGCACTTCCCAGTGGTGATGGGGCTGCATCAGGGATCAGCTCTTAGCCCATTTTTATTCTCGTTGGTGATTGATGGATTGACACGGCAAATTCAAGGTGAGATGCCATGGTATATGTTATTTGCGGATGACATAGTCCTGATTGACGAGTCTCGCAGCGGGGTTAACGCTAAGCTGGAGGTTTGGAGACAAACTCTGGAGTCTAAAGGGTTCAAGTTGAGTAGGACCAAGACAGAGTACTTGGAGTGCAAGTTCAGTGATATAGTGCATAAGGCTGACGTAGAAGTGAAGCTTGGAACCCAGGTCATACAGAAGAAATATAGTTTCAAGTATCTTGGGTCTATTATACAAGAAAATGGGGAGATGGATGATGACGTCACACACCGTATTGGTGCAGGGTGGATGAAATGGAGGCTTGCCTCCGGAGTGATGTGTGACAAGAAGGTGCAACCAAAACTTAAAGGCAAGTTCTACAAAGTGGTGGTTAGACCAACTATGTTGTATGAGGCGAAGTGTTGGCCAGTCAAGAAATCTCATGTTCAGAAGATGAAAGTGGCGGAAATGAGAATGCTGCGATGGATGTGTGGGCACACTAGGAGCGATAGGATTAGGAATGAAGTCATCCGAGACAAGGTTGGAATAGCCTCAGTGGAAGACAAGATGCGGGAAGCGAGGTTGAGATGGTTTGGGCATGTGATGCGGAGAGATGCAAATGCCCCAGTGCGGAGGTGCGAGAGGTTGGCCAGCGACGGTTTCAGAAGAGGTAGAGGTAGGCCGAAGAAGTATTGGGGGGAAGTGATTAGATAGGACATGGCGCATTTCCTGCTTACCGAGGACATGACCTTAGATAGGAGGGTATGGAGGACTCATATTAGGGTAGAAGGCTAGTAGGTAGTCGTGTTTATCCTTTCTTACGAGTAGTTATGTTGCTCTATAGTTTCTTGTCTCTTGATTTCTGCGAGTATATGTTGGTTTATAATGGCTTATTTACTTTCATTGTTGTCATTTTCATAATTGCTTTGATTTGTTTGCCCGTATCTGACCTTTCTTATGCTTTTTCTTGAGCCGAGGGTCTCCCGGAAACAGCCTCCCTACCTAAGGTGGGGGTAAGGTCTACGTACACTCAACCCTCCCAGACCCCACGTTGTGGGATTCACTAGGTATGTTGTTGTTGTTGTTGTTGTTGTTGTTGTAGTATGATGTTTGAATGCCTACAAACTAAATTTCAGACCAATATCTGAAGTTTGTGTTACTAATTAATTATTAGTAACAAACAAGATAATTTTTGTTGGAGTATCACATAGGTGAGATCGGGTCCTTAGTTTCTTTATATGGCCTCGGATAATCCTTCCCTCATAAGCTAGTTTTTGCGATTTTGTTAGGCTCAAGATTTATTTTTTAATAATTTTTATGGTTATAACTCTTCTAGATACACACCTCCATTAACACGCCCCTTAAATCCTCACCACTAATTTTTCTACTAGTTAGATCTTACTTTTCCTCCCAAACTTACCATGTTCTTCGACAACAACTAGTAGTTGTTCCATCTTTCTTAGTGATGATCATGTATTTGTTGGGAAGAAACAAACAATAACCAAATTGCACGACGAGGTAACAACGGAAGAAATACCAAGTCAAAAAAACTTCCCACACTATTTGAACCAAGAGAAGACAATATACACTAGCACAAATGGAAATCCGGACAGCAACTATTCCAACAACAAAATAGCAAAGCAAGCAAAATAAATCAATTGCAAGAGACACCATTTACGTATTAGACACCATTTACGTATTGCAAGGATGCGTTTGTATGAATTGCAGGAATTATGAATGCGTTTGTATGAATGTTCATGACCATAGAGATATAGGCGTGAAAGTAATACGAATAGGTGACTAGAGAACTCGAGAGATTCGTAGTCATAAAATTAACCTTGTCAATCAGTAACTCGATAAAGAATAAGAGTCAACGATAGCGCATGCGTAACATGAATACGATAGTGCCATAACCCTGGAATGTCTTCTCTCTGTGATAAATTCAATCTATAACCACGGTTGTTACAACTTGTTCACATAAGTAGTGTTAATTTCCTTTTTGCCATATTTAGTAACCTAAACAAACATCCTTTTATTTACTTGCATAATTAGTGGTGACAGTATATTTTCGTTGAACCGTTGATCATAAGTCTCTGTGGATACGATAACCGACTTCAAAAAGTCACTATATTACTTGGCGACCACGTACACTTGCGTGTGTGTTGGGAGTCAACACACATCAAGCACTTGATCCTTGGACTTCAAAGGAAATACCCAGAGTTTGCGAGAATGATCATCAATAAAAGTCACAAAGTAAAGTGCACCACCACGAGAGCTTACTTTAAAAGGACCACACAAATCAGAATGTACCAACTCCAGCAAGTCAAGCTTTCTTGAGGGTGAATGACTCTGAAAAGAAACTTTTTTTTGTTTTCCGACTAAACAATGAACGCATCTCTTTAACTTTGTTTGTTTCACTCTAGAAAGCAAATTCTTCTTAGCCAAATTATCAATCCCCTTCTCACTCATATGACTCAGCCTTTTATGCCATAACTCTGATGAAGTATCATTATCCACCAAATTTACTGAGTCACCACAAATGGAGCCCTGAAATAAGTACAAGTTAGATATCTTGTTACCTCGAGCCACAATCATTGAACTTCTAATAAGCTTCCACTGGCCACCACCAACAGTTTGATCATAGCCCTCATCATCAAGCTTTCTTACAGAAATCAAATTCAGACGAACATCTGGAGCATGCTTGACATTGTTAAGAACCAACCTCGAACCATTCTTACTTTTCAAGCAAACGATGCCAATACCAAATACCTCAACCTCACTATCATTGCCCATTCGTAACATTCCAAAAGTATCTGGAGTATAAAAAGAAAATAATTCCTTCTTTGGCGTGACATGAGAAGTGGCACCTGAATCCACAAACCAGGTAGACTCATCACAAACAACATTGATATCATTTTTACCACAAGCAACAAGAAGATCATTTTCAGCAACAATAGCAACACGATTTTCATTATCGCCTTCTTTCTTTTGCTTTTTCTGGTCTCTCTTAAACTTGTAGCAATGTTTCTTGATGTGCCCTTTCAAGTGACAATAGTCACGTGTGAGATTCTTGTACATGGAGGATCTTGACTTGCTTCTACTTTTACCTCTATCATTTTGACCTCTAAAACTGCTTCTCCCCTCTGTCTTCAGTAACCAAAACATCGGAGTGTGAAGCTGAAGAAGACGAAGCTTGAGATCTTCTTCTCATCTCTTCATTCAAAACACCATTCTTAGCATATTCCATAGTTACACCATCACTGGGAGCAGAATTAGTCAAAGAAACTCTAAGGGTTTCCCAAGAGTCTGGCAAAGTATTAAGAAGCCAAAGTCCTTGTATTTCTTCATCAAACTTGACACCCATTCTAGATAGCTGATCAAGGACACCCTGAAAATCATTTATATGATTAGAAATAGGATTGTCCTCTTTGTATCTAATATTCATCAATTGTTTCAGTAGGAACAACTTATTATTGCCAGTCTTAGAAGCATAAAGTGTCTCGAGCTTTTCCCACAAGTTTTTAGCATTTGTCTCATTCAGAATATGATTTCGAACATTATCTTCAACCCATTGCCTAATATAGTCACAAACCTGTAAGTGCTCAAATTCCCAATCCTCATCTTCAATAGACTCGGGTTTCTTAGAAGCGAACACAGGTAAATGCAATTTCTTGACAAATAGAAGATCTTTCATCTTGTTTTTCCAAATATGATAATTACTGCCATTTAAACAAACCATCTTGCTCATATTTGCCTCCATCATTCAAATAGACGATCAACACAACCAAATACAACCACAAGCTCTGATACCACTTTGTTGGGAAGAAATAAACAATAACCAAATTGCACGACGAGGTAACAAAGGGAGAAATACCAAGTCAAAAAAACTTCTCACACTATTTTAACCAAGAGAAGACAATATACACTTGCACAAATGGAAATTCGGACAGCAACTATACCAACAACAAAATAGCAAAGCAAGCAAAATAAATCAATTGCAAGAGACACCAAATTTACGTGGTAAAACCCCTTCAAGGTGAAGAGGAAACATCCACGGGTCCAAAAGCTCCACTATATCAAATGAGAGAGTTACAAAGTTCTCAAAAATGGCTACAATATGAATGCCAAATGCGGAGCAACAATAACAACAAGAACAACCATCAAACAAGAGAAAATAGGAATAAAGTCACCCAAAAATGAAGCTACTGTTCACCGACTAAAATATGGAGCTACAGGTCTCCAAATCCATCTCTGTCAGTTCCCAATCAAATATTAAGATGAAAGGAACACGCTGTCCAAAAATCAGCTCAATCGGACAAGAAACGAAGCGGGAATCGACAAAACAAGTTGGCTGCACAAGCTGATTTTTAAGAAGAAAAATCTGCACTTTCTCTCTCTATTTTTGGTTGAAAGGCTGCTCACTCCCACTCTATTACTTGCCCCCAAATCAGACCTAATAGGTCTTTTAATATATGGGCTGAAAAATATATGTGGGTTGGACCAAGTTGTGTATTTATTTATCCACATAGGAAAGGAAAAGGCCCAAAACCCAACAGTATTCATATTCGAGAGTCTATAGTTTTCTACATATGCAAATATGAATCTTAACACTAATCCCTCTTCTTCATTATCTTCCATGTCTTCTACACGCTCCACCTTGAATTTACTCGTATTTTTAGTGAGAAAGGGAAGGCCAATTTCTGCGTCAATAAGGTCTTTGCATTGTCATGGAATATTTCGATGAAACCAACAATTATTTATTAAAGAGCCGTTTGGACATGATTTGAAATCATGAGACGAAATCATAATAATTTGAAGTTGAAGTTTTGTTTGGATATGCAATTTGAATTTTTTAAGTTGTATTTTTTCTTATAGACATAAAAATCCCACAAGTGGTGAAAACCATAAAAAAATTCCCAATTCTTATTACGATCTTACAAAATGAGCAAGTCATAATTCATAACAAAATTAATACGCTACTAGAAGACCTTTCTAAAAATATACCATCAATTGATCAAATTTTAGTTCAATAAAATGGAAATAATTGAACATGAGTTGTAGTGTAACTACTCTTTAATATAATCCTCCCACATGGTTGTACGAGTAAATTTATTATAAATATACTACCAACTTGTAGATCTTTTAATATTTGATATAAATGGTTTGTAAACATGATTGATAAATATATTTACCAACTTATGGATCTATTTTTCAAAAATATAAACTTATGGGTCAACTTTTACATTTTAAAAATTTTAAAATCGTGATTTGGAATATCAAATCATGTCCAAACACTGAAGTAAATAATCTACTAAGAAGTGAAGAGCGGAATGTTTACAGAACATTTTAAACCGTGGCTAACTTGTAAATACATGATAAGAAAGTGGCTATACTAAGTAAATAATCCCATTGTGTTGGGCGGCCAATATAAATGAACTGGGCTACCACTCAGATGGTCCAAGTTGACGTAAACTGGCCCATGAACTTTCAAAACATTGCGCGTATTGTCCTTCATATGGACTGGTCTTTAATATTTACCCTTACTTCTCATTTAATGAAAATTTATGGGTCAAAGTACCCTTATTCGTTAGTCTATAAAATTAGAGATTCTGGGTTCGAACCCCAGCAGATTAAAAAAAAGTACAAATTCGCAAGACAATGTTAGGTTTTCATAGAAACTATGCCTATTTGGGGCAATGTTATACCTTAAGGATAATTCTGTAGGATAACTTAATTTCTACAGGACTATGCCGGAAAAGGCATAGTTTCTATTACATGGAGGCTATGTCCTGGACATAAAAGTTATGCCTTGTCCGGTATAGTTCTGTAGAAATTAAGTTACATAGAAACTATGCCCTGTCCGACATAGTTCTGTAGGATAATTTTATTTCTACAGACTATGCATTAGGCATAGTTTCTATGAAAATCTTGTCTTGCGAGATTTTTTTATTTTTCACTCTGCTGGAGTTTGAACCCAGAATGTCAGGGACATTCTCGATCCTTTTTTTTTTTTTTTTTACTACTTAAAGTGCCGAAGGAAAAAACTAAAGACCAGTAATTTGAGAGGCAAAAATTAAAGACCACCCCAAGATAGGGACAATCGTGCGAATTGGCCCTAAACTTTCACTGTTCCTTGTATCAATTTCATCAATTTAATTGAGCTGAATCCGTCTTTTTGAGTGTTAACGATTCTTTTGAACGAAATGGGACTGGAATTATTTGCATAGAACTACTCCCCGTTTTAAAATGTTTTTCTTACTTTCCTTTTTAATATGTTTAAAATAAAAGGTCTCTTTTTTTTTTTTTAATAATTTCTTAATTATAACTTTTCACATGTCATATGTAAGACCACAAAATTAAAGGACATTTTGGGACATTCTATATTTCTTTAGTTTAAGACCACAAAATTTAAAAAAAAAAAAATATTTATTTTCTTAAACTCCATGCCTTGTAAAATTAAGACAAACATATTCAAGAAATGACATATTTAATTAACATATTTTTAATTAAATATGTTAATTGGGGAAACAATGCCATCAAAATTGATCCATTTTTTTAATGCTTACAAAAATGACTCAAACTTCTCTCTCTCTGCCCCTTCTTATATGTTTGTGTATATTGGTATATGTTGGTATAAGTGTCTGTATATGTTTGTATATATTGGTATATTTTGAACAATTTTTTATAATGTAAGTTTTGGACTATTTTTTTGTAATGTAAGCGACCAACTTGTATATTTTGAAATTTTCCCTTTTAAAAATGTTTTTAAGAAAAGAAGTTAACTAAAGGACGATAATATTCAACTCCCACTTCTTCTAGAACTAGAAAGCATCACAACGGAGTAGTAGTTTCAACTTAAACTGGTCAATATTTTGCCATGAAGCTTACCAACAACCATCTTCCATAGTCCATATAACTTTCTATCTGTTTACTCTCAATATTAATTGTTCAGTGTGATGACCTTCACTGCCCAGTGTCACTTTCAGCTTATAAATCAATGTACGATATGTTCCATAAGAATGCGCTAATGTTTTAATTTCATAAACATTGAGATAGAAATGCACCTTACTACTCCATCCGGATCAAAAGAGTGTCCACCTAGCATTTTTTCTTTATTTAAAAAGAGTGTCTACTTATTAATTCAAAAAAAAAAAAAAAAAAAATTCAGATTTACCCTATTAAGTGTTATGTGATGAAAAACCAATACCTACTTAATTAGGGGCAGTATAGTCAAATTATCAATTTTTATATAGGAGTTAGTATTTTCTTAATGAGTGTGCAAATGAGTAACTGAACACTCTTTTTGATCCGGAGGGAGTATCAAACAAAATCATTGAAAATGCATAATATCTTATTTCTCCCATCTCAATTTAATTGTGATATCTCACTCCTTTGGAGTTAATTTGGCTAATTTTCAAAACTAAACTAAATTAGATCAACTTAATATTCTATAATTAAAAAATTGATTTTCAAAATCTGAATGGTGTCACATAAATTGAGAGGGAAGAAGTATTAAATTAGTTTATAAAAAAAATACAATTTCGTAAATTAAAGAGTGTTAGTTTCTGACCATGCAAAATTCTAGTACATATACACAGTTCAAATCAAAGTAACAGTTCAGTGAACTCATAATTAAGAGTCCGCAATTTAAATGAACCAAAAAGTGGTTGTAGGGACCAAAATAATAGAATAAAAAAAAATTATCAAAGAAAATCTTTGCGCACTAAATTAGTGCGCAATAGGACCAAATTGCAAATTTACAGTTAAGTCCTATTGCACACTAAATTAGTGCACAATAGGGGTTATACTTTTTTTTGTACAATTTTAAAGTTTTAAAATTTTACGTTTTTTCCATACTTTGACCAAGATTATTCATGTTTCAAAATGCCGGAATATCAATATTTTATATAGAACGTGATATTGTTTTTGCGGACGATAATGTTGGCTCATTACATCAAGTATACCTAAACGTTTGGATCGTCATTTTAGGGATTGTAAAGTGTCCCGAAGTAGGTTTTGTTTGTTTGGAAACTTGTTATATTTAGATTTAAGTGTTTTATTTTACAGCACAGTAATTTACTGCATTAATGACGTCATTAAAAAATTGTTTGAATAACACAGTAAATTAATGCATTATGCAAGTCCCATAAATTTTTTATCCAGTAGACTTGAGTAGTTATAAAAATAAGATAAAATCATCAAATAACGAGTATAGGGAGAAAAGGTAGCTTAGTTGTAAATTGATAAAACTTTAAACAATTATAACTTTACGCTTGGACGTCCGATTTAAGCGTTTTTTTTTTTTTGGCATATTTTTGCCAGATCTAGCAGCACAAATAGCCGCAAGCGGTTTGGCCGGGCCAGTTTTTAGAAAAATGTCCTTTATCCCATTCAATTTGACTTTTGACCCAAATTGGTGCACAATTTTTATTCATCTTTAGTAAAAATCTAATGATAAAAAATACATTTCAAGATAGTAATCCTGTGGTAATGATGTTTTGAATGTCAATTTCAAGGCTCAAAATTCAATTTATGAAAACAAGTTAGATAACATTAGTGAGCATTATAAAAAAATAAAAAGTGTCTACATTATAGTTTTCACCAACTTGGCTTGGTGGTTTACTTCTTTTTTATGTCAACCACCTTGGATCGAATCTAGGTGGGAGTATTGAGAAGGCATTGAGAAAACAACTTGGGTGCATGATGCATGGTTTAAGTAAAACTTAATTATATTTTTTGCATATCTATTTCTTAATGATAAATATTATTTTACTCTTTGTTATAGCTTATAAATAACTCGCGTGATATCCTAACCTAATTATAAATTAAACACTTAAACCTTTAGATAACAAGATTCAAACAAACAAAACTTACTTCAGAGCACTTTACAACCCCTAAAACGACAATCCAAACATTTAGGATACTTGATGTAATGAGCCGACATTATTGTCCATAAAAAAAATATCAAGTTCTACATAAAATATTGATATTTCAGCGATTTGAAACATGACTAATCTTTAGTCAAAGTATAGAAAAAATGTGAAATTTCAAAACGTGAAATTTAGTGCGCAATAGAACTTAACTGTAAATTTGCAGTTTGATCCTATTACGCACTAATTTAGTGCGCAAAAGTTACTTTAGTAACTTTTTTTATTGCATTATTTTGATCCCTACAACTATTTTTTGGGTCATTTAAGGTGCGGACTTCATATAATTTGGATGAATTGAGTAATGACTAGGTACATGTGCAAGCAAGCTAGGAGTGATGCAACCTTATGGCAGCGGCTGCCAACACATTTATTGTATTTTGGCAAAATACATCAAGTGTATCTTAAACTATATCCGAAAAATTGAATTCACAATCAAATTAATCGGCGACCTATTAACTCCTGACCATCTAAAAAGTGAATTTAATATCACCCTGATGCACACTTCTAAATTTTAATTTTATATTCTTTTCCTTTTATTTATTCTTTTATTTTTTTCTTTGTTAATTATATTTACACTAATTAACCATTAAAATCCTCCAATAATTATATTTTTTCATCACTAAATCATCCCACCATTAAACCATCACCATTGCCGCCAGCCGGCCACCAACCAAATCCACCACCGGAATAATTCACAAATCATTATTGATGATTTTTAATAATGCATTATTAAGGACAGGTTAAGTGAGAGAGAAAAATAAAAGAGGTTGAAGCTTGATCCGAAAAAATGGAAGCATACCGGAATTGTTTTCGGCCAAGATCTGTTAATACTATTTCAAAAGAAGTGGGTTTATTTTCTTTATTAATGGCCATTTTACTTTTGTTTCTTAACTCAATATTGTGATTTTTGTATATGTTTTCACAAAGAAAAAGAAAGGAAGCGACGGGGGCCGTGGATGGGTGAGGGTGAAGGTACAGGAGAAGAGGAGGGCATGGTGGTGATGGTGAAATGAAGAAGAAGAAGAAGAAGAAGAAGAAGAAGAAGGAGAAGGAGGAGGAGGGGGGGGGGGGTTGGTTGTGGGGGGAGGGGTATGAAGGGGGGGGGGGGGGGGTGCTTGATAATACTGAAATGAAGAAAGGTATGGGGTGGGTGGGTGAAATGTAGGAGGAGTTAAAAAAAGTAGTTTTTATTAAAATTTAAAAATTATTTTTACTATTTCACTCTCCTATTTTTTAATTATAATTTTTTTTGTGCCACATCAACTTCTAAGGTGATATTAAATTAACTTTTTAGATGGTCAAGAAAATAATATGTCGCCCAATTAGTTTTAGTGTGAACTCAACTTTTCAGATATAGTTGAGGAGGGATTTGATGTATTTTGCCTTGCTCTAAGTATCACTCTTTATATGAGGAGAGCGAGTTAAAAGGATTGGGAAAAGATACCCCCTCCACATATTGAATGAGAACGATAATCTCCTTGTACAATATTTTTTTGTGAGAAAATTCCTTTTTGAATAGAGATCTTTTTTTCTTTCTAGAATTAAAATAAAAAAATATACAACTATTATTGTCTCATTCACCTATTCTGTTAAAAATAATATACTTGCTTTATGATACAAAAATTACTTGAAATTACTGCGCAATAAAAAAATTAGAATGGCATTCAAATGTCAAACACGAACCATATTTTTAATGGCATCACCGGTAATAACAAATAATTTTCATACCATATGTTATTAACGAATTAATGTTGTATCAATAATTTTTCTTCCCTAATTTTACACTACTAAAAAATGGGAAATACTAACGGACTTTCAATAAGTCTTTTAAATCTTTTTTTTATTTAAAGAAAACCAACATATTTTCGTCAGTTATTTTTTGCACAAAAATATGCAAAAATTATAATTATTTTTATTATTTTTCTAAAATAAAATTGATGGACTCTGTCGATTTTAATTCTTTTTATATGAAAATAGACGGATTCTGTCAGTTTTTAGAGTGCAAAACTGCAGTTTAGTATAAATTAAAGCAATTGAAGTATTTGATCAAGGATCATGAGTGATCTAGTGGTAAAGTTGTTCAATGTCATGGTACATACTTGAGTTTGATTCCAAATAGCTACATTTCATTTTATTTTATTAAAAAAAAATAACAGACTCCGTCAGCTTTTTTAAATTTTATACTACTTTTTCAATAAAACCCGACTTCTTTTTTAAATTTTACATAACCACTCGTATAGCCTGTTTGGCTAAGCTTCTAAAAACAGTTTATTTTAAAAAGTATTTTTTTTCAAAAGTACTTTTTAAAAAGTATTTTGGCTAAAAACAGTTTGTGTTTGGCCAATTAATTTAAAAAGTACTTTTGAGCAGCAATTAATGTTTGACCAAGCTTTTAAAAAGTATTTCTATGTGTTTTTTTTTCTCAAAAGTACTTTTCAAAAAAGTGCTTTTGGGCAAAAGCTATTTTTTTTAGCTTCTAAAAAACTGTTTCTGCTACTCCTCCAAAAGTACTTATTTTCTCTCAAAAGCTTGGCCAAACACCTCACTTTTTTTAAAATAAACACTTATTGAAAAAATAAGTACTTTTGGGGAAAAATAAGTTTGGCCAAACATGCTAGTAGTCCGTCAGTTTTGTTGGCTTTTCAAAGGTTCAACCACCTATATAAAGTCAAATTGCTTCTTTTGCTGCACAACATGGACTATCTCAATTGCACAGGCAATCAACACCTTTTAGAAATATTATGTTCTCAACTGAAGCTTCAGCAATTAATAACAATGGATGACCAGAAGGAGTTATGTTGTCTATAGATGTGCAATTAAAATCCCCAAGCATCTGTTTTATGTGAGCAAAAATAGGGTTTAATCTGCACGTTTGTGGAGACAAAAATTATGTCAATGAAATAGGTGAATGAGACAATAATAGTGGTATATTTTCTTATTTAATTCTACAAAAAAAAAAGATCTTTATTCAAAAAAGGAAAATTCTCATCGAAAAATATTACATAAAGAAGTTATTATTCCCTTTAATAAATGAACGGGTTATCGTTTCCCAACTTTTAAATATTAAGGAGGGCAAAGAGAAAGTTAAAAGGATTTTAAAATATTTATGTTCACACTAAATAAGTGTCAACTTTAAGTATTTCAATATACTCACAATTAAAAAGAATAGTAAAAATTTATCTGCGCTCAAGAAATTACATTCGATAACTTTGAAAATGAAACAATCTTGAACTTTTTATCCTCAATTTCCCTATAGGCAAATTTCAAGGTCAAAAATCAAAATTTATTAAATTTAAAGTTTTGCTTATAGGACAAGAGAGATTAAAAGTTCAAGTTCATCCACCTCCAAGGTAATTATTGTAAATCACTCAACTCGGTGTTTACACCACATCAGTAGTATGACATGTATTTGCTAAGAACTAGGTTATTATCACTTAATCATAATTAATTAATATATATTTTCACTCTACTAAATTACTTAATCATGGTAAGCTGATATCAAGAGCAGATCTACACCACAAGTTACATAATCAGCAAAAAAAAAAAAACAATAGTTTTGCCTCAAATTCTATTTTTGTGTAAGAAATTCACTTAATATGTACTCTCTCTATCCAAGTTATGTGATACTCTTTCTTTTTTGGTCAGTCTAAAAAAGAGCGACACTTTTCTATATTTAGTAATTATATAAGTTTGAAATTTTATTTTTTCTCTTAATGAGATGATTTATAATCACACAAATATCCATAGCTTATTTTAGCAGCACAAGTTTTAAAATTCTTCCTTTCATTCTTGAATTGCATGCCCAGTCAAACACTTTCACGTTAACAAGGGTGATCTTTGGGTAAAGCTGCTGAAGCTTGGGCTTTAGGCCACCAATTTTTGGAGGCCTCATTTTATATCACAATAGTTATAGTATAAGTTTTTTTTTTTTTTAAAAGTACTATAGATTTTTACTAACAAAAGAATGTATCGTTTCTACTTTGATTTGACATAAAGGGGCTTCAAATAAAGCTTGTAACATGTAAACAAAGAATCTATGGGATGGAAGTAAAAAAATAATCTTTAATTTTTCTTTTTGCCTATTCAATGAAAGCAAACTTTTCATTTCCTTTTTTAAGGCTATGCAAAACTCGCTCAATTTTTTAAACATCAACGCATACTTCCTCTCTTTTAATACTCTCTTTGTTCCTTCAAGCTTCAAAAAATGTTTCTTTATCAATATTATTCTTGAAACAAGCAAGAGAAAAGTGTGTGCCAAAAGAAATTATTGATATGCATTTTTTGAATATCATGCATTATTGAAAGTTTATGAAGCAACAAGTTCTTATTTTGAGATCAAAGTAACTTGAATCATGTTTTGTTTCTTCATTTTTTAGTATTATTTTTTCAATTAAAGTTTATTGTGCTTGAGATTTATATTATATAGGCATATATTGTTCTTTTGCTATTATTAAAATTTAAATATTTCAATTAGAAAATATGGGTTATTCGAAACTTAAAAGAAAAAGGAAAAATGAAGCTTTGATACAATCTCAAAAATGAGCTCTAATTGAAATGATTGCATAATTTGATCCGATCATGCACAGGCATATCCGACGAATTAAACATGATAAAATTCATGATCATTATCTAGGATGTTCATTGAAATGTAATAGTCACTTTGATATTGACGGTTTAGACTTATTTTCTGAATTAAAAGTGTTAAGGGAGATAGTGCAAGTTGATGCTAATACTTTAACTGATATACTCAATTAGATAAAAAGACTTGATTCTTTTAGATGCCTATATTGCCTATAGAATAATGTTAACAGTTCATGTAAGTTGCCTCAGCGGAAAGAAAATTTTCAAAACTAAAATTGATAAAAATCTTACTTAAGATCAAGCAGGTCTCAAGAGAGATTGAATGGATTAGATATATTATCCATTGAAAAATAATTATTAGAAGAAATCTAATATAAGACTATTATTCATAACTTTGCATCTCAAAACGCTGGAAAAATAAATTTTAATAAAACTATATAAAAAATTCTTTAAATAAAAATATTAAGGGCTCTCATCGAAATTTGGCTTTAGGCCAACAATAGTGTTGAGCCGCCTCTGCACATTAATTGGGATGGAGAGAGTATAAATCATCTATTTCAAACTTGGTCATTATCCAATCTTAAAATTCGAAGTCCATAAATTAAAAAAAACACTGTTCATTAATATTATTTAGTGTAAATATCGAGTTGGAGGTATTTTCCTTAAGAGAATAGTCTAACTTGAAATTTTGACACTACCATGAGTCATGACACGTCTCATGCTATAAGCAAAAATGTTGTATGGCCTACTTGGGTGTTTGAGCATAGATTTTTTAGTCTGCTAGCACTAAATATGTATGCTTTATTTGGAAGGCATTAATGGTTAGAAGAGTATCCTCAACTGCCACAACTGCAAAATAATTGCATCAACATCAACACTGAGTATAACAAATAACAAATAACAAATAAAAAATAAAATGTCTTCAGCATTAAACAAGAGTGCCATTAATGAAAATTTTAGCAGGCAACTGCCAGATTGACTATCTGTGTTTTAGCAGCTGGTCTAGTTACCTAGGAAGCAAAGTTACTGTAATTTTCTTGTCATTGTCCTAAGCCTGTTAACCGGTTTTGCTTAACCGGTTCAAACCGGTAACCGGTGGAACCGGTTTACTGGTTCCGGTTAACTGTTTAATACTATCCGGTCCGATTTCGATATTTTTGGGATCGGAACTGATTAAACCAGAATCAGACCGGTTAAATCGGTCAATTTTTTTATTTTTATTTTTTAAAATAGCCGTTGGGACATTGGGCTGGACCGTTGGCCAACAGTCCATTTGCAAAAATGGTCGTTGCCAAATGGTTCCAAATCCCCATTTTGGCCCCCCAACCCCCCCTCCCCCCAAACTTTTTTTTACCACTTTAACCCATCCCTCACCCCTATATAAACCCCTCTCCATTTCCATTTTAATCCACACCAATTCACTCTTATCTTTCTCTCAATCTCTCAATTATAGTTACTTTACAACAATTAGCCATTTTAAATTTCTCTCAATTAAACATTATAAACTCTTATTATAGTTTCAATTATTAATTTTGCAATTATAATATTATTGGTGGAGTTGGTAATTTTGCGACAATCCGAAATAACTTTGGTGGATTTGCAATTCTAGCCGCCTTCACTTTGTTGGAAATTAGTCCGGCAATTTGGTACCTTCGTTCCAACTTTATCTTTATTTTTTTGTTATTTAATTTACGCAATTTAATTTGTTGCAATTTATTTTCTAGTGATTTATTTGAGTGTGATTTAAATTAATTCTATTTAATAATAGCCAAAAGATTTAGACGTGGTGCCAATAGTAATGGTATTGTTAGAGGTGGTTTAATGAGGAAACATTTGTGAACGAAATACCTAATTTAGGTATTGATGTTGGTGGAAATAATCCACTTTTAGATCATGAGCCAACCGCTAAAATCTGGGAATTTATGACTAAGAATAAGGAAAGACAAACAACTACATGCAATATATGTAAATAAGAATTTGTTTTTAAGCAACAAACTAGTAAGGATGGTGGAACATGTACACTAACGAATCGTATGAAAAGTAGACATAAGGATGTTTGGGGAGAGCAAACCGGTTCAAATCTTTGGGGTATTCAAATGACGATAGACCCACGAACTGGTAAAAATTTTAAGTATGACAAGAAAAAAGAGTGTGTAGAAATAACTAAAATGATAGCTTATGATTGTTTTACCATTTTCCTTTCCTTCGGGCTTGGGGTTTGTTACTTATATTCAACGTTGTTATAATCCGTTATTTGAGGGTATTCCTAGAAGTACTTGTAGAGTGAATATTATAGCTTTGTATAAAAAATATTGATTTTATTTGCGCCATGTATTTAGTTCTTTAAATTGTAATGTTTCTCTTACTGTCGATTTGGGTCTTAGTCTTAACAAGTTAGATTTTTTTGCTATGACATGTCATTGGGTTGATGATAATTGGGTTATGCAAAAAAGAATTATAGCTTTTTTATATGATGAATGGAAAGGTCGTTACGATGGAAAGTTTTTAGCGAATTTAATGTCTACTATTATGAGATTTTTTAACATTTATAGAAAAACACTTTGTATTGCTTTAGATAATGCTTCTAATAATATAAAGGTGGTTGGTTTTTAAAAAAGGGAATTAAATCCTCCGCTATTTTTTTTTTTTCATGTGAGATGTAGTTGTCACATTTTAAACTTAATTGTTAAAGATGGTCTTAAGTTTTTTGAAGATTCTATTCAAAAAATTAGAAATCCGGTTGCGTTTTTTTTTTGTAATGCTAATAGGGCAAAACTGAGAGATTTCAAGAATTCTTGTGTGGAAAATGGCCTTAGACATTCAAGTAGAAGTTGAGACTGGGTGGAACTATACTTACATTATGCTACAACAAACATATGAGTAGAGGATTCTCATACAACAAGTTCACAACCATTTTAATATTAATAGTGATGATTGGTTAAATATTACGGATTGGGAAGATGTTAAGGAATGTGTTGAACTCTTACAAAATTTTTATAATGCGACTCTTCCTTTTTCTAGATAATTCTATCCCACGGTAACCGGAATTTTAGTCTACTTAGCAGAAATAGCTAGAGTTTTAGAAGAGTATAAATATAAATCCGGTTATAAACTCAATAAACAAAAAATAATAAACAACAAGAAGATAGCATAAATAATCTTCCAAAATTTTAGTTTTTCTTTCAAAGCATTTTTCTCGTGTTGAGTTTATCCAAGGTTAGCCTTGAGAAAACTCTATTTTTATTTAGATTCTTTTAGCAAGACCTCCAAAAGGTCTATATTTTCTTTAGCTTCCATAAGCTTAAATTGCAAGTCAAACTTTTCGGTATCTCTTGATATACATGAAGTTGCGCTATCTCTATCAACAGGAGGCTTTTTAGTCTTCGCCACCACCGTTTTATCAGCGGGAATGCTATCTTCCCAACGAAAATATTTGCAACTGCCCATATCCTATAAACATTATAAGAAAATCAGTTTTTAAACGTATAATATGTAGATAATGTGAAAAAAATTTAAACCCTAAAAAAATGTTAAAGCACTTACTTCGGGTACTTTACAACACCAAAAAAGACGCCCCAGATTATCTTCGGTCCTTGATGTTTTTAGCTTACAATAACAATCGCATTCACAAACATCGGGTTCTATAGGAAAGTTTGATGTTTCAGAGTTTTGAGACATGATTTTGGAGGTGGGGGTGGGGTGCGGGAGGGGGGGGGGGGGGGGGAGGGGCTAAAGTATGTTGAAAGAGTGAAAATGGAGGAGGTGAAGAAGAGTAGCGTGAAAAATGAAGCTGGGCTGAATTTATTGAATCTATATTGCACACTAATTTAGTGCGCAATAGGATCAAACTGCAATTTTGCAATTTTCCCTATTGCACTAAATTAGTGCGTAAAGTTTAGTTGAGTAACTTTTTTTTTTTTTTTTTTTGATATTTTGGTGCCTTTTGACACTTTTGGGATTAAAAAAGTTGCTGACTCCTTTTTTGACTTGGTCAGAAAAGAAAATCCAAACATATTTCACAATCACCCTCCTTGCAATTATTCATCAGTGTGTTAATATTTCATTTTCGACAAGCATAGACCAATTCCAATTCCCCTCTTCTCCTCTTGGTTTAAATATATACAATAATTTTTAGTCTGAATGCAACTTCTTTAGCTCAATTATTCAATGTTCACATCCCCTAGTTGCTACCACCACCCATTAATCATTCAATTGCATCTCGTCTCACCAATTTCGTTCGATTAAATCAATAAGCTTTTGATTGATTTTGACGACTAACACTAATAAAAAATCACTATTTTCCCACTAAAATTTCTCATTGAAAAATGTTCAGTGACTATTTTCACTGAATGTCGGTGGAAAAAACTTAAATCATAGTGTTTTCACAAGAAAAATTAGGAAGTTTCCCAGCATTTTAATGGGAACCTATTTCTAACCATGTATTTTTCTAGTATTCCGATTATGTGAAAATGAGGTAAAAATATATATTTTATAATACAAATTTTTCACTGAATGTCGGTGAGAAAAACTTATTTTTTATATTAATGTAACCCCCTTTCCGAGCTCCTCGATTAATAGGTCTGATTGAGGAGCTGTGATTTTCTCATTCCTTTGGTAGGATAGACCAATGAATCTAATTATATATGTATTTCCGTCTATTCACGTCGATTTCTTTCCATTAACGTTTAAAGGATCCATCATGCATGATTAAATTATTATTTTTTGTTGCAATGATTAATCTTTCAGAATTCACTAACTCTAAAAGTTTTTTTTGGGAAGTGTTTTTTTTAAAAGTATTTTTGAAGAATATTTATTTGTATGTGAATAATTAATTTGAAAAATATTTTTATTAATATTGGAGCAACAATTTGTATTTTAATCAAGGTTTAAAAAGTAATTCTATAAAAGCGAACTTTTCAAATTCTGAAAAAACAACTTTTACTACTATTTAAAAATAATCAATTTCCTCTAAAACCTTGGCCAAGAAATATCTAATCTCCGTATAACATAAGTACCTTTTTTAATTTAAAAAACATTTTTAACTTTCCAGAAACTTGGTCAAATAGTCCATTACAACAATTGTGCTTGATAATTCTTCAGGTCGGCAGCCATCAAAACTACTTGTTTTAGATACGGATTTCTCTTTAGTTGAGAGTTGCATGTATTGCACGTAAACAATTATGACATTTTTAAACACGACTAATCTTTGGTCAATATACGAAAAAAAAATGTGAATTTCAAAACTTTTAGCCAACGAATAAAGGGCTGGGAGTTTCTATTAAACAGGTATTGCACACTAAATTAGTGCGCAAAAAACGTTGTGGTAACTTTTGTTTTTTTTACTAAGGTATTTTGGTACCTTTGGTTACTTTTTGGGTTATTTAATTTGTGAATAATAATGTAGGCTTAACGCATCAAATATACCTATATGTTTGGATCGTCGTTTTAGGGGTTGTAAAGTGCCCCGAAGTAAGTTTTGTTTGTTTGAAAACTTGTTATCTTTTAGGTTTAAGTGTTTTATTTTATAGGGTTTTGATTAATTTAGGAAGTCCCACGAGTTATTATTAAACGACAATAAAAACTAAGATAACTAATTATCATTAAGAAAATAATACTTATATATATATATATATATATATAATAACATAAAATGTACATTTTATTTACAAATACACAATCTCCATCACCTAGATCTCACATGTAGGAGCCTTTAGAATAACTTTAGGCCTAAGACGAACCCCACCACCCTCACCATCATCTCCATCCCCCCTCTCCCTCTTAATCTATACATGCTCTATGACATGATCATCCTTCCTTCCCTTCCTTGGGGGCTTGTTCAAAACATGCTTCCTATGGGAGATGACGGTGGCTGAAATGTGAGCTTTAGGAGATGACTTAAACTCAACGGGAGACGGGTCCATAGGCGTAAAAGAATGAACCTAAAATGACATATAAACAATTTAGTTTAGATTTATGCTAAACTAAACATGGAATAACATATAAACAATTAATAAATACATTATTTTATTGTAAAAAATCAAACCTGTGTGCTGACGGGCTCCTGAGATGGCTGCCTAGAGGGATCCTTAGAAGGCTCATGAGCTGGCTCCTCAGCGATTTCCTGAGTGGGCCCCGGAGCCCGAGATGTAGATGGTGTCGAGCAGGAGACAAGTCCATAGGAGCAAAAGAATGAACCTTAAATAACATATAAAAAATTTATTTTAGTTTTTTTGCTAAACTAAACATAAATAACATATAAACAATTAATTTAATACATTATTTTATTGTAAAAAATCCAACCTGTGTGTCGACGGGTGTTATATCCCGTAATTTCGCACATTCGGATAAATTAAAATAAGCGTGACTAATAAGAGACAAGACAACATTTTGGTCTTACTTAATATATATTTTGTTCATGAAAAATATTGATGCGGAAATATGGAGAAAGGCTAAGGGCAAAATTGAAAATTTGAAAATGGCCTCATGAATTACAAATTGTCATGAAATAAAAGTGGGCTTGGAAGAAAAAAAAATTTGGGCTTGACAATGGCCAAGAGGTGGCCGGCCATAGTGAGGAATGGGCCAAGGCCCATGTCAAACTTAAACCCAAGTATTAAAAAGGAGAAGGCCACCATTTTTCATATCATTTTAGAACTTTCATGTACAAAAAAGAAGAAGAGAGCACAAAAAAAAGGCCATTCGGCCGAATAGAGAGGAAAAATAATTCTTGAGCCTTAATTCTTGGTCCAAAAATTCATTTCTTTTTGAATTCTTACTAATCTCAAGACCTTCTTCAACGTGGTATAATTTTTTAGGCAAGAAAATACCTTTTGTGGCAAGTGAAAACTTTTAGAAAAGGTAAAGATTCTACCCTTTTTATATTATGGAAGATATATATATATATATATATATATATATATATATATATATATATATTGTAGTATGTGAAAACGAATGAAAAGTATGAAATTTGTGTGTTGTGGGTGTATGTGTGTGGCTGTGTGGTTCATGGTAGTGAAGGGAGGTGAATTAAATTTATTTAGTATGTTAATTGTGTTGTGGTGACCCTTGTGATGTAAATGGAAGATAAATAGTTCAATTTGGCATGAAAATTTGTTGTTAAGTTGTTGTAGGAAAGTATGTGATTTTATTATAATTTTATGTAATTATGAGAATGGAGTTGTTAAGGTGTAATTTGTTGTGGTGGTTGATGAAATTGGAAGATAAAAATGTGTTGTGAATGTCCGTGTCAAAGATTGGAGGTTTCGGGTGAAGTATGGTTTTTGGTGGGATTGTCGAAATATTGTGTAGATTGTTCGAAATGTCCTTGAATTATGTTTGAATAATCTTGAACTAGTAAATGAATATGTAAGTGTCGATCTTGGCTTGAAAGTACGTAGTTAAATTAAATAATGATAAATTATGTTGAAAGGAAGGTTACTAATGTTAGAATGTGTTTTGAAATGGTTATTGATGTTGTCGGTATGGTTGTTGGTATTGTTGGTATGGTTGTTGATGAATTTGGCCGAGTTAAATTCTCGGGGATGTTGAATTTACAGGGGAGATGCTGCCGAAATTTCTGTAGACAAGTACTAGTTAGAATTGGATTTCTAAGTACTTGTAGCTAATATTTGGTAATTGATAATATTATTGTAGATATTCGAGAGCCCGAGACTTGAATCGGGATTTGGTTAGCGAGCGATTGAGGTATGTAAATCCTACCTTTCTTTTTTTTGGCATGACCCCTATGAAATGAACAAATAATGTATATGTATGTTTCTAAAAGAATTCTATTCTTAGGGCCACTAGGATGGCCGATGTCGTTGACCTCCATAAGCTATTCCATATGGTTTGGTACTTGTTCATAATGTTCAGAGATTCTAGTTGTTACGCTTTTGAATGTTGTTTGAAGGAAAATTGATTCGACTAAAGTCTTTGACGAATACTTGGATACGTAAATATGGTCTTAAAGTCTCCATTTGATTGATCCATAATGCTATTTGAAAGTCTTCTAAAATTAAGGATATATGAATTTCCAAATAGGACTTATGAAATGTTCGTAGAACGTTCCGTACTTCAAACGCTCATAACTTTCTTATGCTAGTTCCGATCGACCCGAAACTTTTCTGAGCCCTCAGATGTCGAAAAATATAGTTGTCCATCGAATCTTGGAATTTATTTATTCAGCTATATGCATATGATTTTAATATGTATCTATGACTTTTGAAGCTCTATTTGAGATAATTCCGAGTTGTCTACGGTACTTGTTTACAATCGATATGAGTACGCTCGATATAATGGAGCTTATTATATGAATGAATAACAAGATAAGCTAAAGAATTTTGTTTCTAGAGAGTTTTGTAAGTCTTGATATCCCTAACTCCCGTAAGAGATCTCGGATTTGCTTTGAAATGTTCGTAAAGGTTCTGTGGTAAAAATGTCCGCAACTTTCACAAACTAACTCCGATTGATTCGGGACGTGATTATGATCTTCATGTGTCGGTAAGTCTATGTATCTATCGAGTCTGGATATGTGTGCATATGGTTTCTCACTGCTCTATTCGTGCAAGCCTCAGTATGTTATTCACTGCGCCCTAGGCTAGGTTCTGATATCGTGCATCTTCCTCTGCATTGTTCATCGCGTCCCTCTCCCTTGCGGCCGGGTTCTGTTATATGTATGTATGTATAGGATTATATGGGGATGGTGGCCAGGATGACATATGATGATTCTGTTCACCGCGTTCCGCAATAGAGGGTCGGGATCTGTTATCTGCATATACGGTACATGATTCTGACATGCATTGATTACTCTGTCTACCGCGTCCCTCACTAAAAGGCCATGATCTGTTACATGCATATATGGTATCTGACTCTGGCATCTGATGATTCTGTCCACCGCGTCCCTTACCAGAGGGTCGGGATCTGTTATATGATTCTATTCACCGCGTCCCTCACTAAAGGGTCGGGATCTGTTGTATGTGTACATACGATATATGATTCTGATATGTTTGGTTTGTGTTTTAAAAGTAAGTATTTTGGCATTCTGTATCTTCTATACTTCTTCTGACATATGATATCAGCGTACATGATCAGTGTCTGGAAAACAAATATTCTGACATTCCGGATCCGTACTTCTTCTGACATATGACTTTGACATTTACGATATGCGATTGGAAAACAATCATTCTGATGTTCTGGGTCTGCACTTTTCCGACATATGACATCTGTATATATGATTTGTGATTGGAAAAAATAACGCTCTGGAAATTTGGGTAATGTACTTACTTTTGTATCATTGTTCCGGTTATGGTTCTGTTTTCTGTATTTCATGCTTTACATACTCAGTACATATTCCGTACTGACCCCCTTTCTTCAGGGGCTGCGTTTCATGCCTGCAGGTACAGACGCTTATTGTGGTGATCCGCCAGTCTAGGATGCCCATTCTGCTACTTTGGAGTGCTCCTTTGATCTGGAGCCTACACTTTTAGTACAGATCTTCCTGTTGTATATATTTATGTGTACATGACTATTCAGGGGTACGACGGGGCCTTGTCCCGTCATCTGATTCTGTTGTCTTTGTTAGAGACCTGTAGACATGTATGTGGGTCATGGGTCGTTTTGTCCGGTTATGTTAATATGGTTTATGTTTGACATTTCCCTACACTGCGATAACCTGATCGGTTTGTGGACTATATTATAAGTAACGATATAAGTGATATGTTGCCTAGTATGCACGAAGGTCCTTAATATGTTAAGCACAAACAGATTTTGGTTAGTAAGTATGTACGAGTGTCCATCTCGGGCACTAGTCGCGGCCTACGGAGTTGGGTCGTGACAACGGGTTCCTGAAATGGCTGGTGAGAGGGCTCCTAAAATGGCTCCTCAGCGGTCTCCTGATAGGGCCTTGGAGAGACATGTTGAAGTCCTCGAATAAGTAGTCGAAGTCCAACTCCATGCCAACTTGTAGATCACGAGTTGGCCATTCACTCTGTGGATGACGAACCAACGGCTGTGCAGACGATGGTCAGAACATGTGATTTGAAAATTAATCTAGGATAATACATATGTCGACGGATGCTCTGAAGTCGACGGTTGGTAAGAAGTCGATGAGATCTTTGAAGTTGATAGACACTGCTGGGTTGGAGTTAGAACTGTTGTATGGTCGTCAGGCTCATCTACTAGACTAAGGCCCCTTCTGGGCCCACCCTCTCTGTGACCAGCCCCTCTAGCCCCACCACCTTAGCCACCAGCCCCTTTACCTCTACCCTCTCGGCCATCAGTGCCTCTGGCATGACCACGACCACAACCACCGGCATCTCGTCGAGACGTCTAAGCTCTTGGGCCTGTAGCACACCACCTCAGCTAGCTGAACCATCCGCGCTGTATATCCCACTGGATTGAGGGCATCCATATGGTCCAAGATCTCCCAGCACATCCTCTGTATGGTCCGTAGCTGCATTTGTTTGCAAATATTAATGATTGAATAAATTTGTAACATAATATCTAAAACGATTAATTAAGTTTAAGACTAATAAAACTTACCAACGCCTTATACTGTCCTGCGAGTGCTGCATATCCTTGGCCATCTGCACGAGGCCTCGTGGGATTGCCAATAAAGTTGCGAGTGATCCACGTGTACCACTGCATGTATCTCTGGACCGGAGTCGCATGTCCGACCACTGTTAGCGTCCCCGACCTCTGATCCCAACAGTGGACCTGAAGTTGCACAAAGGCTCGACATGCATCAGTGACAGCCGAAAGCTCGTCCCGCGTATAATGATCGTTATCCTAAGTAGCCTACTTAGGTAAATTCTGTACATGGCTGAACTGTCGTAAGACGCGGTCGGGCGCGTAATCCTCAATGATATCTATATGTATCAACGGACACCGCGACCTCTACGAGGGCTCACCAGCCATACAAAATGTCGAGAGCTGATTCAAAATCTGATCATACGGCGTCCGCATAAAAGCCTGTAAAAAGTATTGAATTAGTTAACAATAAAATACTAAAATAGTAATAAAAAAATAACATACTAATGTTAAATTAAAAACTTACCATGTCCGTCGTCATACGATCTAACTGATCCCTGAACGGGAGAATATTGTTGTGTGTATCCACATCTCGGATAACGCCTCTTGTCCATCTCCGCGCGTATGGCATCACCTCAACAATATAGTTGAGCAGAGGGTCAGCAGCTATGGGCTAAAATCTCATCCTAGTCCATATCCATATCTAAAAGGGACATTAAAAAAATATTTTATAAGGATGTTCGTTTCAAAAAGCTATATTTAGAATAAAATTATACATACTTAAATATAGTACTCGGAAGAGCGGACAAAATGCAGCGACATCGATCCTCGCGCCCATAGACGATTGACAGAATCCTCGACACATGAAAGCCAGAACAGCAGCGCCCTAACTGTAACATCCCAACTTGCCTAGATGCTCCAGAAACAACAAATACCTCAAGCTCACATGGGAACTCGATGTGTTCGAGAATAGGATGCCCCCGAATATGACGAGAAGGTACATACAAGCACGTCGGCTAACATATACCTGAAGTATGTCCTCTATAATCAGATGCTCTATGTTTATGAGGCACAAGTGAGTGAAGAGGGAATGCATCGACAACCAACTTTGTCCCCATATATCACGCTTCTGCGGTGCGAAAGCAGTGAGCCTAGTCAACTCTTGCCGATACAACGACATCTGCTGAGGCTCCGTGCGTCCACTCTATCTGGATACCGTAAATGACTTTCACATCCTAAAGGGTGATGGTGGCCCACCAGTGCGGAAATGAAATGTATGGGTCTCTGGTCGCCATCGCTCAATCATGGTTGTCACAAAAGCCCCATCATGCTGTACACAACCAATAGTGATGCAACGGTAGATACTGCCCTAATATAGAATATCTAAGATGCGAGGATGTGGGGCCGAGCTGCTAAAATATCCCATGCTTTTTCAATCAACATGGGATGGACCAAGTGGGTGGGGTCTACATCCGAATTCCATACTAGACGGGACCTATGCTGCTGGTGTAGATGAAGTACCTCTGGCTCGAAGGGCCCCAAATGAAGGGGGCGGGATCCATGGAGGTGTCGTATCTATTTTATCCATTTTTAATTAATCATTAACATGTAATATTAATTATGTTATCTTTTATTAAAAAAATATACTAAGGATGTTCAATTATACTAACTAACTAAGACCTTAACGGGAAATTATATTAACTGTCTAAATTTGTGAATTAATAATTGTTAATTAATTATTATACTAACTACAATTATAACTAATATTATATTAATGCTATTTTAAATATTAAACTAAGGATGTTCAAATCTAACCTAATGATTAAATATAATTAACTAACAAATATAATCTATTAAGGTTTAACTAAGGATGTTCAGTTATACTAATTAACTGAGACTTTAACGGAAAATTATATTAACTATCTAAATTTTTGAATTAATAATAATTAATAAATTAATTATTATACTAACTACAATTATCTAACTAATATTATAGTAATGATTTTTAAATCTTAAACTAAGAATTTTCTAACTTAACCTAAGGATTAAATATAATTAATTAACAAATATAATCTTAACGATATTAAGGCTTAGCTAAGGATGTTCAATTATACTAAGTAACTAAGACTTTAACGGAAAATTATATTAACTATCTAAATTTGGGAATTAATAATTATTAATTAATTATTATACTAACTACAATTAACTAACTAATAATGATATTTTAAATCTTACACTAAGGATGTTCAAACCTAACCTAATGATTAAATACAATTAACTAACAAATATTATCTTAATGATATTAAGGTTTAACTAAGGATGTTCAAACCTAAACTAAGGATGTCCAATCCTAAATTAACAAATATTTCACAAATAAAAATACAAAGATTAATAATTCATTATCATACAATTAACCATTAGCTAGCAAATAATTAACAAATAAATAATTAATTAATGAAACTATTAATAAATAATTAACAGATAAACAATTAGCTAATCCGACAATTAAGAATACAAAATAAATAATCAACAAATAAATAATTAAGAATTAACTAATAAAAAATTAACAAATAAAAAATTACCTAACAAACAATTAACAATTAATTAATAAAAAATAAATTTTAAAAGAAAGGCAGTGGACTGTCCATTTGCACACAAAAAAAGTGTACTATTTTTTTTAGTAATCCGCAACTATTACACAACAATCATGTTTAGGATAGTAATATATTTAATAATGTAATACAAAATTCGTAATGAAATAACTAGATTGAAGATGATTTTTAATATTTGAAATCGAGTTTTGCACCCCTTTATTTCGAAATGAAAGCTTTAAAACTTATCTCTTGCCTTGAATATATCAAGAACATTTAATTTTAAGGTTTAAAAAAAGCAAGAAACAACATATTAGGAACGTGGGGACCACTATTTTTTTTGTCGGCAGTGGAGGTTTCCTTTTTTACAAAGGAAGAGGAACCGTCTGGGTGGGGAAGGTGGGGCAGTTTTTATTAAATAGGTATTGTGCACTAAATTGGCGCTCAAAAGGCATTTTGATTACTTTATTTTTACCTGAGATATTTTGATGCCTTTGATTACTTTTTAAGTTATTTAAATTGCGGAATCCATAATTAATGCACTAGGTACGTACCCCCCTATTTAAATTGCCCCCACCACTATTTATATCTCAAACCAAACACTTATCCAATATACTATCACTTCATTGCATCTTCATTCTTCTCATCTTATAACATGGCTGAAAATAATTTAAAAATATTAGGTGCATGGCCTAGTCCATATGTTATGAGGCCACGTATAGCTCTTAACATAAAATCTTTGGGTTATGATTTCTTGGAAGAACAATTTGATTCTAAGAGTGATCTTCTCCTTAAATCAAATCCTGTTTACAAGAAAATGCCAGTTTTAATTCATGATGGAAAGCCTATTTGTGAATCTCTCATCATTGTTGAGTACATTGATGAAAATTGGAATTCGGGTCCCACTATTCTCCCTTCTGATCCTTATGATCGTGCCATTGCTAGATTTTGGGCCTCTTATATTGATGATAAGGTTTGTGTGCTTAATTTTCAGTTTCACCTGTTTTTGTCTCCTATAGTTGAATTATATATGCTTATTTTCGAGTGTGTTTGATAAGACAAGTTATTTAAGGGTCATATTTGCGCTAGTACTCTCAAGAAAAAAACTATATTTGTTCTTCGTAATTTTAATATATTTGTTTTTATCATTCAACTTTGAGTCATATTGTCCCCGCTTTTATTTTCATACGTGGCGCTTATGTGAATTTTTTAATATCTTAATTTAAATATAGTCCCATTTTATTTTACTTTTTCTATTCTTTTCACCATTTTCTTCAATGGAGACCACTGAAGCTCAAATTTGGCTAAGTTTACAGTGGAGATGGTGAGATACACCGCAGCGTACAGGCATTGAGATTTTGTTGGTGATGATGTTAAGGCTGTAATTGAATTAAGAGAATAACTATTATTAGCACTACTAAATGAAGTAAAAAAAAAAAATTGAAAACTCTAAAGTCCTATTCACCGAAGGCGGGGTTATAGGTGGCAGGTTTACATTAAAAAAAAAAAGTTGTAATTTTTGGTGATGAAAACTAAAGTATCATTGGGTATCTAAAGAAGTTGAATAGAAACTTTAGAGCCTGTCAAAATAGCTTTTACAGAGAAAATGGTGAGGTACATGGCTGGTGATGTTAAGGCCATTGTAAAATTGACCAAATTTGAGGTTCAGTGGTCTCCATTGAAGGAAATTGGTGAAGAAGAGTATAAAAAATAAAATAAAAATGGGACCAAATTTAAATTAAGAGAATAACAATTCAACATAAGCGTCACCATGAAAATAAAGACGGGGACAAGGGGATTTAACGGATGGAGGGTAAATATGGCACAAAAATATAGTACAGCGGCAAATATAGCCTTCAAGTTGGATGACAAAGATAAATATATCAAAAAAGTATAATGAAGGGCAATTATAATTTTTTTTCTGAGAGTACAAGGGCAAATATGACCCTTTTTCCGTTTCTCACATGAAAATGTTTCCTATGATGTGGGTTAATTTTGTGGTGGATGGTAACCGGATATATTTGTTGAAGTTTGTTTTTCCTTATAATTATCTTAACTTTAGTTTCTTATGATTATCTTAACTTTTAGTTTCTTGTTACTTGCTCGGACATTATTTTTAATATTTAATACTAAATTTTTTTATTAAAACGATCTCTAATTTGCTAATATTACTATCACTAATTATTACTCCTTCTGTTCTAAAAAGATTATTTTACTTTCTTTATTAGTTCGTCCCACAAAGATTGACACATTTCTATATTTAAAAATAAATTAACTTTATAAGATGATTTATAGCCACAAATATCTAAGACTTGTTTTGGACCGCATATTTCAACAGTTTTTCTTTATTTCTTAACCTTTGTGTCAAGATAATTTTTTTGAAACGGACTGAGTAACATATATATTTTTCAAAAAATATGAAAAGATTGACTTTCATTGTACCAAATTAATACACTCTTGTAGCGCCCTATGCAAATTGCAGAACACGAAAGAGATGCATAGTATATAAGGAAGTTTTAGTCTTGGACCCTAATGACCTGTTTTAAAGCCATCATAGCCTAGGTCTATAACGGACAACATCACTAGTTAACTGGACTATTAGGGTATGTTTGATATGAATGAGAATATTTTTCATAGAACTTGCCTAGAAAGCGTTCTCTTGGAAATAAGAGTCTTATTTATTTTCTAGTCGGTACGGAAGCAAAAAAAAAATAATAATCTCAAAGAGCATTTATATGTAATCTAGGAAAACACAGTGAGAGTGAGATGGAGGTGGAGAGGGGGAGTTTGGGGGTGGCGGCGGGTGGGGAGGATCAGACAATGAGCATGGAAAACCACTTACAGAACTTCCCTATCCCCTCTATGTATCTTCATTTTTAAATAACTTGTTTTCCTAGAAATGTTTTCCAAATTATTTTGACCAACCAAACGTGAGAAAAATAATTCGAAACTATATACCAAACAAACTCTTAGTGCGTTGTCGATTTCCTTGCGTAAATTTTCCGTCTTTATGGGTGTGCAATAGCCGCGACTCTTAACAATTATCATGATAATGACATCTATAATGTAAGAATCTTGTGGACTGCTAGGTTGTTAATCACGACTCTTGAGCAATTAATTAACATGATAATGACTTCAAAAAATATGAATGTTTAGTTGGACTCTTAGGTTGTAAATCCATTTTAGCCTGTCATATTTACTTTTAGGTGTGTTCAGCGAGGAAAATGTTTCTTCGAGAAAAGAAGTAACCACAAACTAGAAGATATTTTAACTACAAATAGCATTTTTTTTTCTATACCAAATAATTTTCATATCTTCAGGAATTAAGATTGACGTACAAGTATAGCCAGCACTAGTTTTATTAAGTAGTTTGCCTTTTGTCCTTTTGGCTAAAACGGGGAGAAAAAATGTGAAAGAGGAATATATATATATATATATACACCTTTATGCATCACAGTTTTATTGTACAAGTAATCTTATTATAGCTTATTTAAAACTGTCCAAATGCATTAGTCATCACAATATCATGAGAAAAAAAAAAGTAAAAACTAGTTGCAACTACTGGTATATTTTGTTGTTTGTGTACCACCTTCGGGTACATTTTGGCAAAGAACAAAATCGATGAGTGTTTTGCATTTTATTTAGATAGGCTAAATACTGGATTCTTTGCGGGTTTCATGTTTTCCTTATCAGTTGCAATTGTATAAATTAGGGGTGGAACTACATGTGTTGAAGGGGCTTCAGTTAATCCCTTTCATAGTGTGGAAATAGGGTAAAAACAATCTTTTTCACAAAGAATTTATTGAATTCTCTTGAAATGAAAGAAGTTTGTGGTGTAGTAGTAAAGTGGCTCAAAAGTTGCTTTAGATCATAGATTTGAATATCAGGTTTGACCTTGCATTTTTTGAAATCCCATTAATTAGAATATCTGCCACGGATAATATTGACATTTTAATTGATGTTGCAGTGGTTTCCAGCACTGCGTGGCATAGTAGCAGCACAAGGAGAGGACGCGAAAAAGGCAGCAACAGAGTCGGTGGTCGAAGGCTTGGTGTTGTTGGAAGATGCCTTCAAGAATTGCAGCAAAGGCGAGAAGTTCTTTGGTGGAGATAAAATTGGATACTTGGACATTGCATTTGGTTGCCTCTTGGGTGGGGTGAGGGTAACTGAGAAGATGAACAACGTAACTCTGCTTGATGTAGCCAGGACTCCAGGTTTATATAAATGGGCTGAAGATTTTTGTGCTGATAGTTCTGTCAAAGATGTCATGCCTGAAACTAATAAGCTTGTTGAGGTTGCTAAGATCAGTCAGGCCAAAATTAGAGCCCAAGCATCTAGCTAAGTTCGTATGTCTTCTTCTTTCAAGGTGTGTTTAGACTATCAACTCTTGGTAGTTATTTTCAATCTCTAGCTAAGATGATGTATGAGCACAACATTTGATCTTTGAACGTGTTAGCATTGACATTCAGCTCACATGACACAAGGCCCATTATATACACACTTGTATTTTTGTCTTTGTAATGACTTGTAAATATTGTTGTATCTTTACTTTACCGCAGCCCACTTTGTAATATTTGGCCCAGTTGGGTTTGTAACTGTGACCCGGTCCACTAAACTTTAAGTGAGGGTGGAAGGGTCTAGACAATTCATTTAGTTCATTTTGAATCATACACCGTAAATAAAAATCTTCTCTCTATTTTTCTAAGGTTTCTTTTATTTTCTCTCTTCGATTAACGATGGATATGGACCTTAACATGGTATCAGAGCAGTTCATTAGATAGATCTCATCTTAAGCTTTCGTCCGATCTTAACCACGGTAGAAGTATTTCAATTTTTGAAGATCGAAGTTTTTACAAGTTGCATTTATTTTCTTTTGAAGATTTAGGGTTTGTTCGACTGTTGTTTTGTTGTCAAGACCTTACTTCTTCAGGTTTGCGAAGAAGAACGATATTTTCTATCCATCTAGCTGATTTTGTGTTGCTAGGGTTTTTTTCCCGATATCAGTTTCGTTTTTTTTTTTTTGGTACAAATCGCTGTTGTATATCATACTTGTTTGATTGTTGAGTATATCGATTAATCGATGGTTGGTGTTGATGGCAACTCGAATGGTAGGAGTGATAATACTGAAAACATGAATGTTAGACCTGGTAATACAAGTGACACATCAGGTTTTGCTGAATTTACATTAGAATCTTCGCATCCTTTATATGTTCACCCTTCAGATAGTCATGGTAGCCATTTAGTGAGTGTTCTATTTAATGGAAGTGCTTTTGTCATTTGGCATAGCAGTATCATGACTTTTCTATCTGCGAAAAACAAGTTAGGATTGTTGACTGGGAAGATAGACAAACCTACACAAGATTCCCCTCTCTTCTCTTACTGGGAACGTTGTAATGATATGGTAAAGTCGTGGATTATTAACTTTTTAACAAGAGATATAGCTATAAGTGTGATGTGTTTTAACACTGCCAAAAAGGTTTGGGAAGATATCAATGATAGGTATGGACAATCTAATGGATCTAGGTATATTCAGATTCAGAGAGAGATAGGTGCTACTAGTCAAAGATCTTCTGACATAGCTTCGTAATTTACTATGATGAGATCACTCTGGGATGAGTTGAACTCAGTTTATGTGGGTCCTATTTGTACATATGGAGCTCTCCCCAAATTTATAGAAGATCAACGTCTCTTCCAGTTTCTTAGTGGGTTGAATGAGTGTTATTCTATAGTCAAAAGTAGTACTCTTTTGATGAATCCCTTACCTAGTATAGGCAAAACTTATTCCCTATTACAACAAGATGAGAGCCAAAGGGAAAACCATCCTCCTGCTCCTGGTTTTCTGGGGATTCAGCTGCTTCCTTCTATGCTTCCTCATCCAGCTACAGACCACCACCTTTCAATGGTTCCTCATCAAACTATAGACCGCCTTTTAACCCTTCTACATCTAATCATAATCCTCCTTTCAGACCTTCCTATCAACATAGGGTTAATTTTGACCAAGAAGGGCCTGTTATACCCCTTTTTAACCCGGGAGATTAAAGCGGAGTACAACATATTGGAGATTCCTAAATTATTTATTTTAAAGAGTCGCCACCTAATTGATTTTACGGTGAATTAGGACACCTAATTATTAACTAAGGTAAAGTTAACTAAACCTCTGTTAATAGTCTGCTTAACTAATATGATTCTAGGTAAGGGTTCTATATTATCCTAAAGGGAAGGGGTTAGGCATCCTTTAGAATCCGTTAACTTACGGTTATCCGACCAAACTTAGGTTAATGAATTAATGTTAAAGATGCTTGAAATTTTAAGAAAAGAAGCTAAGAAATATCACTAAGGTTTTAAGAAAAAAAAAATATGAGAATATTGCTTAAGATAAGATTTAAAGAAAATATAATAATTTGCATAAAAGAAAATTTTAGATGCCCTTTAAAATAAAACTTATAAAAGTTACTAAGACTTTAAGTAAAGACGCTATTTAGAATGGGGTTTGTAGAAAAATATAATAATTTGCATAAAGAGAAACTTCAAGCGCCATTCAAACTAACTTATAGGTGTTACAATGACTCTGAATAATAAAAACTATTTAAAATAAGATTTGAATAAAAATAGAAGAAAACGCGAATTTGTGCAGTGTTTTAATAAATACCTAAACAAACTACCCTAGGTGATACTACTTAACTTTGCATTTTTTAGAAGTATAAACAGAATTATGTTTTATTAACTACATTCGGCTAAATGTATGCATAACTTAGATAACCTTAAAGGTGTTTACAAATATTTTTTGTTATTTTTTCTTAATCTAACTACCCATTCTCTAACTAAACCCACTAATTCATCCGGATTTATCAAAAATTAAAAGTTAGTTGCCTAATACAAGTCAATGAGCACAAAATAAAATGAAAGGGCAATAAATTGAATGGGCCAGCCCACTATGGGGCTGCTGATCTGCTGCTGGTGGGCTGTTCCTGTCTAGTGGGCCTTGGCCCAGAATTCCCTTTAAAATTTCTGCTGCGGGTGGGCTGACTCGAGAGAAGGATTTTTGTTGGGCTTTTAGCCCAACACTGAATGTGGAAGAAGAACGAGTCCCTCGGACTCGTATGTGGTGGTCATGCAAAAAAAAATGAAAGGAAAAGGAGATTAGTATACAATCAGTGAGATATACTAACCATATGAAATATAACTCAGTCAAACAAGTAGATTGTGTATATTATATGTATATCTTAAGTATACCTTACGTATACACACTTCAACGAGACGTGCTTGCAAAATACGCAAGATTCTAACAGGAAGATGTATTGATATCCGAATGTATGCATGACTTAACTAACATGTATTTCACTCTTTCATTCAAAAGACTTCAAAATATTCCAAATCATACAACAAATGCTGCACTGCCTGTGTTCCAAGATACTAACATAACACATAAAAAAAGAAAGTACAAACTGAGTGGCAATCAACTTATACTTATCAATTTATCCTTGGCATGGTTTAACCCAATTCAAGCTGTAAAGCACACATTAAGACGAATTTTAAAAGTTACAGGAGGCGGCATACACGCGTGCATTATAGAGACAAAAACAGAGGGAGTATCGAGTTCAAAATGATATCAGGAATGCATAGATGAATTCAAAACCTGCATATGCTATAAATCACAGAAAGGGGTAAAGGGTAGGAAATCAATTATGCCTTTGAAAGAAAAAAAAAAGAGATTTAAATAATTCCAATGATCAGATGACTTCTTTTCAAAGAGTTAAGATCTAGATCCCAACTCTGTTAAGCTTTGCTCTTCCTTTTAATACTCAGCAACCACACAACAAGCTATAACAATGAACTTATCAGGAAGCCACAGATCAGTTAAGGATGGGACAAGAAAGAAAGATCATCATTTTAGTCTAATGAACTCCAGGAGGTCATTAATCCTTATTCATTTTTTACCAGACAATGAGAGAAGCTAGAATTGGTTTCCTGTTTACTAAGCTTATTACAAAATAAGTAGGTTTTTTTTTTGGAAAAAATAGGTTGGCCAATTCATGCCAACAATTCCTGGTCAAGAGAGACAATCAGATACTTAGCAGGACACTTAGCAAACCCCAGGACTCCTCTTTTGTCTTTTAAGTAAGGTGACAACAAACAGGGAAGTACAAACATCCATGGCAATCAACATATGTCAAATAGTGCGCAACTCAAAAGAAAACCCCAGAATTTGACTTTACCTTTTCCTAATCTCATCTTGAAATTCATTCTTTCCGAAAAAAAACAATCAAATGTAATGCAAACAAATTAAACTGAACATAAGGTGATCAAACAGTTTTAAAGAACCAATGTTGACTCATTTGAAAAGAAGAGCATCCACTACTTAACCATCTACTAGTGAAATCTTATTCAATAAACTATCCCAAAGTGACTCATAATCCTAGTTCAGACAGGTCCCAAGCAGATCTGCATACATTTTTTTAACTTTAAAGTCTACTGGTGGTGAGATGCAAGCAGCTTTAAGTCATGTGAAGCAGTAGACATGTATCATTCTCAATAAAGAAAAGACCCTTAATCACATACAAGACATACAGATTAATGAGCCCCCCTTTACACTGGTTCAAACTCAAACAAGGGTCAAACAAAGAGGAACCGCATGGCTATTTGATCTTTAAGCATGCTACTGTGCCAACAGAGTGCACAAACTATCATCTAATGAACATGCTAACAAACTTGCAGTATAGCAGGCGACAACAGTTAAATGCACATGCAAGATCAGGCTAAAAAAAAGCAGTAGGTATATGAGGAAATTAATGATTTAAGTAGGTCCTGGCTGCATGAGAATACATGACTAGAATGGGTTAAACATGAAACATCGTTCAAATAAGACACTAGATAGCATCCATAAATACGTGGATTAGTAATATCCAGACTCATATAAAGATTAATGATGTGTTTCAAGACTAATCATAGCGACAACATTAAAGTAATAATACGATAACATCTGAGTCAACACATAAGCGAACGACATTTGCACTAGACTAGAATAGAACAGACCTATAGTGCCAAAGCTGCTGAACAGTGATAAACTAGTCATTAATGTCAACCAATCAACCACGGATATTCATCAACATGGAATAAAACAAAAATAAGATCCATACACAAACAAACTAAAACGAGCTCGTCTGAGCACCAAACAAAATAGATATTACATATAGATCCGGCTGTAAAAAAATGGCTTAAAGGAGGAGAAATTACCTCCTTCGAGTGCAGCGAAGTGGGTACGGGGTCTTCGATTCACACTCGAACACTTCAAAACTCGATTCCCAAAGATAAAAGGACTGATAGAACTGAAATTTTGCTTAGGAGGTTTTTTTAGCGACAAAAACGAAAGCTTCAATTTCTATAGATTTTTTGGGGGCTAAAGAACTCAATTTTTCAAGGGATTTTGTATGGCTCCGAATTTCCTCCTCCGGAATCTCTTCCCCCCCTACTGACTTGGGAAAACATTATTTATAACATCAATCTTAGGTTTGAACTAGGGTTTTCGTCCGAAAAGGAAGAGAGAGAGGAGCGGGGGGACAAGACGAATAGGGGAAGTGGGGGTTGCAGAAGAAGGGAGCGTGGGGAACAAGGGTAACGTGGGTGTGTGTCAGAGGTGAGTGGGAGGTCACGTGGGGGGTATGGGAGAGAGAAACAGTGGGGTGGCGATGGGAGGATGGGCGACGGCTTTAGGGTTTGGGGGTAAAGGGAAAGGGAAGGGGAAGGAAGGAAGCGTAGGCGAAAGGGGATGAGGGGGATGGCCGGAGATGGAGGCGGTGGTGAGGAAGTGGGTGGCGACGGAGAAGAAGGAAAGAGGCGGAGACGATAATGAAGGGAATAAGGGAAACCCTTTTCCCTTATTTTGAACGAAAATGGATCGGGCCTGGTCCATTTGTGGACTGGGTCAATTTTTAGACCGGGTATTAAAAGAATAGGCTAATAAATTAAAACACGGATTATTCCAAAAATTGAGATAAGGGATATGGACTAGTCCAAAAATATCAGGAGTCAATCGGGCTTTGATTTGGACTCCGGTAAGTCAAAATGAGGACCGAGTGCAAGAAATAGTTCGTCTTCGAAATTTGAACAAAAGACCCATTTTGATTAACGATGTACTAAGGGTGCCAGAATATTACCTGGTACGAAAAAATGTGTAATTGTAAAAAGACCCGGATAATAAATTATATGTTGTTGCACTGACCGTGCAATAAAAATTTTAACGATAAATGAAGCTATCATTTTAAATGCGCGAAAATAAATGCGATGTGCATGCGGGAGTTGATAAAATGCCGAGAAATGCCAGTTTCAATAATACTAAATAGCCGTAGCGAATGACTAGCGGTAATAGTACTACTAATAATGATAACAATAATGATAATGGTAATAATGATAATGATAAATGATGACGGTAATACTGATAATGCTGATGATAACGGTGATAAAAATAATAATAGATATAATAATAATAGTAGGTAACAAATATTGACAGCTAATAACAAAAATAACAATAGGAATAATGATAATAATTAATAATAATAATACTAACAATAATAATAATAATAATAATAATAATAATAATAATAATAATAATAATAATAATAATAACAATGACGATAACGATAATAAATAACAATTGTTGATAAAATCAATGATAATAATTAATAAAAAAATGACAATGGTAATGATGAATAATAATTAATAACAAAAATAACGCTGATAATAGTGATTAGTAATTAACAATAATAATAATAATAATAATGATAATGGAAATAACAAGAATAATAATTAATGACAATTAGTAATAATGGTAATTTAAGAATAATAATAATAGTCGTTAATAATAATAATAATAATAATAATAATAATAATAATAATAATAATAATAATAATAATAATAATAATAATAATAATGATAATAATAGTTGTAACAGAATAATGAAACGCCGTCATTGATAGGGACTAACCACTATAGTAAACATCATATATATTATTATTTATTATTATTATTTATTTATTTTTTTTTTTTATTTTTTTTTAAATATTAAAAGCGCAAATATGTATTTCGGAGGAGAGGCGGGACAAAATTGGGTGTCAACAGGGCCAACACTCCTTCTTTCAGTTCTTCTCTATACTGTAAGTACTACAAGAGATCTGGCCATCTCATGGAGAAATGGTATAGGTTACATGACTATCCTCCAGACTTCAAGTTCACACAGAATAAAAAGTCAAATGACAGATCTGCTGTATGTGTTCAAATAGAAGAATGACCTTCTGTCAGCAATAGTCCTTCTCCATCTATCAATCCTTTTATCAATACAAATGTTGATTTCACACCATATGGTTGCAGCAAGGACCAATATCAGCATCTTATGACTCTTTTCCAACAATCTCAACTTAACCTTGCTGAACAAATGGGGTTTGCAAACTTTGCAGGTGTGTGTCATCTTCTTTACGTTAAACATCTAGTTCATTGCATGTCTGTTCAGTTAGGAAGGAATCCTTGGATTCTAGATTCAGGAGCCACTAATCATATGACTCCCAATAAACACTATTTACATGATGTTCAACCTTTATCTTCTCCATACTTAATTTCCCTACCAAATGGATATAAAGTTAAAGTTGTATCTACTGGATCCTTGCATCTTAGGCATGATATAACTTTGTAAAACGTCCTATTAGTACCTTCCTTTCAGTTTAATTTGATTTTTGTTTATCAACTTCTGTCCCAATTAAAATGCTTAGCCACATTCAGTGTCTATTCTTGTTTCCTGCAGGGCCCTTCTCTGAAGAGGCCACTGGAAATTGGTAGAGTAACACTTGGATTATACATTCTCATAGATGATTTACTTCCACAACCATCTACTTCACTTATCAAGTCCATTCCTTCATCCACTCCTGCTACTTGTAATAGTAATGTTTAATAGTAATGTTTCCAGTTTTTCTCCTGTATCCTCTATGTCACCTGTTGTTTCTGTTAATACTTGTAATGTTTCTCCCATCCCCTGTGTGCCTAGTTCACATTGTAAATCTGAGAACATTAATAAAGAGGATCTGATTTGGCATCAAAGGATGGGCCATATACCTTTTCATAGAATGAAATCAATTTCTTTCCTAACTGACAAAATATCTCCTAAACAGTCTTTCCTAGGTCCCATCTGCCCTGTGGCAAGACAACAGAGACTGCCATTTCCTCTTAGTCACATCTACTCCATTACTCCTTTTCGACTAGTACATATTGACATTTGGGGCCCTTACCACACTAGGACATATAATGGCTTTAGGTACTTTCTCACCTTAGTAGATGATTTCACAAGGGTCATTTGGACACACCTTTTATCCTGTAAGAGTAATGCTCTTTCTATCACCAAAGCCTTTACACAAATGGTCAGAGTTCATTTTCAGTCCTTTGTTAAAACTTTCAGATCTGACAATGCTTTTGAACTAGGTAGCAGTGCTGCTGCCACTGAATTCTTTTCTACCAATGGCACTCTACATCAAAACTCTATCTCTCATACTCCCCAACAAAATGGGGTGGTTGAGAGAAAGCACAAACATCTCCTAGAAACCTCTAGGGCACTTTTATTTCAATCTGACCTTCCTACTAAATACTGAGGGGATTGTGTTTTCACTGCCATATATATCATTAATAGGATGTCTTCCATTGTCCTTGGTAATGTTTCCCCTTTTGAAAAACTACATGGTTATTCTCCAACATATGAGCATATGATATCTTTTGGCTGCCTCTCTTATGCTACTACACCCAAACCTGGCAGAGACAAACTACAACCAAGGCTATCCCTTGTGTTTTTCTAGGATACCCTTGTGGCAAAAAGGGCTACAAACTCCTCACTCTTACCAATCACTCTATCATTTATTCCAGGGATGTCTTTTTCCATGAACATGTCTTTACTTATTCAGACTCCTCTTCTCCTTCTACCTTTCCTCCTCCACCTGTTATTATTGAAGAAGATACCATCCTACTTCCTGATCCTTCTCCTTCTATTATCTCATCCTTTCCTCTCCTTTATCATCTACCTCTGTTCCTCCTCCTGCCAATCATTTTATCTCTCCTCCTGTCCATGATCCTTCTCAAGTACCTCTCATGTCACCTGAAGTTCCTCTACCACCAAGGCCTCCTGTCCCTACTAGAGCTTCTACCAGGCCCCATCATTCTCCTTCCTACCTCTCTGATTTTATTTGCAACTCTCTTCAATCTTTCCCTCATGTTTTTGTCAATTCTAAGGTTCCTACTATTGAATTTCACCTGCAAGAACCTTAATTCTACCAGTAGGCTTCCCCTTATCCTGCTTGGCAAGAGGCCATGCTAAATGAATTTAAGGCTTTTGAGGCAAATCACACTTGGGATATTGTCCCACTTCCTCCTTATAAGAAACATATCCCCTGCAAATGGGTCTACAAGATCAAACAAAGGTCTGATGGTACTGCAGAAAGGTACAAGGCCAGATTAATCATTCGAGGTGATACTCAAAAAGAGGGTGTTGACTACACTGAAACTTTTTTCCCTGTTGTCAAATTTACCACTATCAAATGCCTTCATTCTTTGGCTGCCAAGAGGAATTGGATTGTTTATCAGTTAGATATCAATAATGCTTTCCTTCATGGTGATCTCCATGAATAGGTGTATATGAAAATCCCTTTTGGCCTTCAGGTTACTCCTACATCTTTTTTCTCTTGGCGTTCAGGTTACTCCTATATCTTCTTCTTCTCCTCCTTTGGTTTGAAAACTCAAGAAATCCCTCTATGGCCTCAAGCAAGCTTCTAGATAGTGGTTCTCTAAACTGTCTGAAGCTTTGCTATCCAGAGGCTACATATCTAGCAAAAATAACTACTTCTTATTCACCAAGTCTATTGGTAGTTCTCTAGTTGTCCTAGTTGTTTATGTTGATGATATTCTATTGGCTAGTGATGATGTTACTGAATTGGACTGTTTGAAATCATTCTTGGATGATCAGTTCAAGATCAAAGATTTGGGTTCAGTTCACTATTTTTTGGGCTTAGAGGTCACAAGCACCCTAAGGGTTATCTGATGAGCCAACACAAATTTGTCACTGACCTTTTGGAGGAGTTCCACTGCTGTCAGTTTTCCCCAGTGGTCACTCCACTTGACTCCTCCCTTAAACTTACAACAGACATTGGTGCAACACCTTGTGATCCTAGTACCTATAGGAGGTTGGTTGGCAAACTGAATTACCTTCAACACACTAGCCCTGATATTGCATTTTCAGTTCAACACCTTAGTCAATTCCTTCAGGCCCTTCAGGCTCCTCATATGTTGGCTGCTTTACATGTCCTAAGATATTTGATGAGACCTCCTGATCTAGATATTTTCTTGGATGCCTGTGATGATTTTTCTCTTACTGCATTCTCTAATTCTGACTGGGCTGCTTGTGCCCAGTCAAGGAAATCCATTAGTGGGTTCTATATTATTTTTGGTGGTTGTCCTATATCTTGGAAGAGTAAGAAGCAGCCCACCATATCACTGTCTTCCGCTGAAGCTGAATACAGCGCCCTCAGAAAGGTGGTTGCTGAAATCGCTTGGTTAAATCGTGTCACACCCCAGTCCTGATAGGGCATGATGGGCACTCGACCCTTTACTTAGAGCCGAGCGAACCCGCTGGTTCTCGTTATATTCATAATCTCACTGGACTCTTAATTTCACGAAATGAAATGCATACTGAAAGCTTTTCAAAAACATTCTTTTCGTCTTTCTCAAATCAAGTAAAATCCGTAGTCATATGAAATTTGTAAAATAATGCATAATGATACTTCGGCTTGCAGAGCCGCTTGCAAGAATGACATGCTATATACATGACTCTGTCTGCAAAGTCTCTAACATAAATCAATATACCATAACATAGATACTCTGACTAGGCAACACTCCGGAAAGAAATGGAGCTCGTCAATCCACCTGGAACACCTTCTAGCAATATCCTTTACTCATCTGTATACACCTGCGTGGCATGAAACGCAACATCCACAAGAAGGGACGTCAGTACGAATAATGTACTGGGTCAATTTTTAGACCGGGTATTAAAAGAATAGGCTAATAAATTAAAACACGGATTATTCCAAAAATTGAGATAAGGGATATGGACTAGTCCAAAAATATCAGGAGTCAATCGGGCTTTGATTTGGACTCCGGTAAGTCAAAATGAGGACCGAGTGCAAGAAATAGTTCGTCTTCGAAATTTGAACAAAAGACCCATTTTGATTAACGATGTACTAAGGGTGCCAGAATATTACCTGGTACGAAAAAATGTGTAATTGTAAAAAGACCCGGATAATAAATTATATGTTGTTGCACTGACCGTGCAATAAAAATTTTAACGATAAATGAAGCTATCATTTTAAATGCGCGAAAATAAATGCGATGTGCATGCGGGAGTTGATAAAATGCCGAGAAATGCCAGTTTCAATAATACTAAATAGCCGTAGCGAATGACTAGCGGTAATAGTACTGCTAATAATGATAACAATAATGATAATGGTAATAATGATAATGATAAATGATGACGGTAATACTGATAATGCTGATGATAACGGTGATAAAAATAATAATAGATATAATAATAATAGTAGGTAACAAATATTGACAGCTAATAACAAAAATAACAATAGGAATAATGATAATAATTAATAATAATAATACTAACAATAATAATAATAATAATAATAATAATAATAATAATAATAATAATAATAATAATAACAATGACGATAACGATAATAAATAACAATTGTTGATAAAATCAATGATAATAATTAATAAAAAAATGACAATGGTAATGATGAATAATAATTAATAACAAAAATAACGCTGATAATAGTGATTAGTAATTAACAATAATAATAATAATAATAATGATAATGGAAATAACAAGAATAATAATTAATGACAATTAGTAATAATGGTAATTTAAGAATAATAATAATAGTCGTTAATAATAATAATAATAATAATAATAATAATAATAATAATAATAATAATAATAATAATAATAATGATAATAATAGTTGTAACAGAATAATGAAACGCCGTCATTGATAGGGACTAACCACTATAGTAAACATCATATATATTATTATTTATTATTTTTTTATTATTATTATTATTTTATTTTTTTTTAAAATATTAAAAGCGCAAATATGTATTTCGGAGGAGAGGCGGGACAAAATTGGGTGTCAACAACTTGTCCCTCTTTGCCTGATAATGATGAAAGAGTTTTCGGGCAAAGACGTTGACTTAGTAGCCTATTTTGTCCCGGCTAGAGGATTATGAAGGACTAAGGGTAAAGAAAATTACGGCCGAACTCTGGTCTCTGAATCGCCTACATATCTCGGGCTGCACGAGAATCAGGCCGTGTGTAGTTCTGGGAAGACTACGACACCTATGACTGGCAACTCACGATTTGATGCGAATCTTCGCAAAAAATATTGTCCCAGTGTCGAGTTATGATGACACTGGGTATTGTGATAGACCCCCTGAAAATTGATTGTGCTGGAATGTGAACGGGAAATTTTAATTTGGAGCCGAGTGTTCGAGGTAGATCTTTGACCCTTGTCGAGAAGTCTGCTTGTCCTTCCCGACGTATTGCCCCAGTTCGCTGCCGAAGAAATAGTTCCACGTTGTGCTAAAGCTCCTGCGAAACTCTAAACTAGATAAAAATAGTCAGTAAAATAAATATTGAAGTAAAGCGATGCAAGTACGGTGCAATGCGGCTGCGAGCGCACGCAGGGCATTAAAAAAAATAATAATAATAAAGCAAAGCAAGTGCGGTGCGATGTCTTATGCAGAAATTTCAAAAGGCGGTGCGCAGCCTTATGCAGAATTTACAAAAGGGGGGTGCACAGCCCATGCAACATGAAAGGCGGTGCGCGGCCTTATGCAGAGATTTCCAAGGGCGGTGCGCAGCCCATGAAATATATGAAAGCGATGCAAAGGGCGGTGCGCAGCCCATGCATCATATGAAAGGTGGTTGAGCCCAAAATGTCCTATTTTAGGGTGGAAGAACCCAAGTATCCTATTTTAGGGTGGAAGAACCCGATATCCTATTTTAGGGTGGAAGAACCCGATATCCTATTTTAGGGTGGCAGAACCCGATATCCTATTTTAGGGTGGAAGAACCCGATATCCTATTTTAGGGTGGAAGAACCCGATATCCTATTTTAGGGTGGAAGAACCCGATATCCTATTTTAGGGTGGAAGAACCCGATATCCTATTTTAGGGTGGAAGAACCCGATATCCTATTTTAGGGTGGAAGAACCCGAGTATCCTATTTTAGGGTGGAAGAACCCAATATCCTATTTTAGGGTGGAAGAACCCAATATCCTATTTTAGGGCGGAAGAACCCGAGTATCCTATTTTAGGGCGGAAGAACCCGATATCCTATTTTAGGGTGGAAGAACCCAATATCCTATTTTAGGGTGGAAGAACCCAATATCCTATTTTAGGGCGGAAGAACCCGAGTATCCTATTTTAGGGTGGAAGAACCCGATATCCTATTTTAGGGCGGAAGAACCCGAGTATCCTATTTTAGGGCGGAAGAACCCGAGTATCCTATTTTAGGGTGGAAGAACCCGATATCCTATTTTAGGGCGGAAGAACCCGAATGCTATGCGTTTGCGAACAATGATGTTGTGCCTTTGCGGGACATTTGAAAGTAATAATGCAATGCAATGCAGGTGCGGTGCTTTTGCAGTGCGGGACATTTAAAAGCAGTAGTGCGTATGCAGTGCGGGAAATTTCAAGCAATAGTGCATATGCAGTGCGTGGTATTTAAAATAGTAGTACCTGCAGTGCGGGGAGTTTAAAGCAATAGTGCATATGCAGTGCGTGGTATTAAAAAATAATAGTACATGCAGTGCGGTATTAAAAATAATAGTGCATGCAGTGCGGTATTAAAAATAATAGTGCATGCAGTGCGGGGAATTTAAAGCAACAGTGCGTGGTATTTAAAATAGTAGTGCATGCAGTGCGGGGCATTTAAAGCAATAATATTTGTGCGTGTTATAGGAAGATTCCAAACCGCTCGCTGCGCAGTCCCCGCAAAGCTGTAAGCATACTTCAGCTTCCGCAACTGGAAGCCTTGGTGATATTTCACCTTGCTAAAATGTTTCCATGAATAAAATTCCTGCGCTCAAAGAAAATTATGAGTTTCGAAATTTGTGTTGATTTTGAATCATCCTTGAATCACCCTTTGCTTCATGACTTTCGTAAGGTTTTCTTGATGCTAAGATTCGTATGCCGTGCATTATCGTTGAGGAGTAGCTAAAAATCGGTTCTGCGTTACTCAAAGGAAATTTGTTAGTATAAAAGAAAGTGGTTGCCTTGCGTTGAACATTGAAGCTTTGGCTTTGAATCTGTGCTTCTCGTTGCTATGCCATTGCAGAAATCTGATTATGTGAATATGGCTTGGGATAAGCCGTCTGCAAAATTTCTCCAGTTCGACTTGGGGGGGAAATTGGAATTTTTTATTTATTGAGACCGGACCCAACATGGGCGCCTACGTATCCTGCTACTAACAGGAATCAGGTCGACCGTAGTTCATTTAAAAAGTCTAGAAAAGATTACAAGATAGCGGCTATTCCTAAAGATGGGCATGTGGAGGATGATATTCTCGAGTGTCGAGATGATGTCCCTATCAGTCGGCTTGACTTGTTGCACGCTTTCTTTTCAAATGCCTTGGTGCCAGTTTCGATGGATCACCCTTAACAACAGTTGTCTTTGTGTTTGCAATATTATCGGCTAAAGGCTCTAGCTGCAGCTTTATCTTGCCACTTTCAATCATGCTCTGAATCTTAAATCTTAGTGCTGGACATTCTTCAATGTCATGTCCTTGGATGTTTGAGTGATAAGCACAACTCTTAGATAAATCAAAGTTTGGCGGTGGATGCTTAGGTATAAATCCCTTCTTTGGTTGTAGAATACCCTTAGAACTCAACCTCCTAAATATGTTTGCCAATGGTTCATTTAGAGTAGTGAAGCAAAAAGATTTCCTCTTCTTTTTATGTTGAGAGCTTGATTGTGCTTGGTGAAACCGTCGTTGGTAGCCTTGCTGGGAGTTTTGCTGACGAGGACATTGCATGGTGGCATAAGATTGAAAAATTTGGTGACTTTTATGGCATTGCGCTTGATGCATAGCCGTGGAAGCAAATTGGTTTTCCTTCATTTCACTTTGCAGATTTCCTAGTACCTCCGCTTGGAAGGTTTGGTGAATGGCTTGTGTTGCTGAGCTATCTGTAATTCTCCCTTCTTGAATGGCATTTTCTAGTTCTCTACCAATCCTAATCAAATCAGAGAAGTTATGTGCACAAGCTCCGAGCAACTTATCATAATATAAGTCTTCCTAAATTTGGATGAAGGTTGAGATCAATTCCCTCTCGGACAATGGAGGATGTATTTTTGAAGCTTCTAACCTCCATCGTATCGCATATTCTTGGAAAGGCTCATGTGGCGTTTTCTTTACTCTGAGCAAATCGGCTATGTGCGGATCGCCTCCATTGTTAAACTCGAATTGCTTTACAAATCCGCGGGTCATATCTTCCCACGTAAGCCATTTGCTAAAATCTTGTTTAGTGTACCAAGCGAGTGCTGATCCTGATAAACTTTGAATGAACAATCTCATTCGTACGGCTTCATTATGTCCAATACCAATTAATCTGCTGCAATAGTCCTTTAAATGAGCGACGGGATCTCCCTTCCCATCGAAAGTGTTAAACTTAGGTATTTTGTACCCTGACGGAAGCTCAACGTTTGGATGCACACACAAATCTTCATACTTCAAAATCTGGAAATTCCTTGAACATAGCTCTTCATTAATGACTTTCCTCAAATTGTGGAGTTCTTTTCCCAAATCTTCATGGTAAAGCGACTTGATTTCCTTTCCAGGCCTCCTGTATGGGGATATTGTCAGTTCGTTTTTCTTACTTTTCTCGAATTGAGCGGTGGTTATGGAAAATTGAGGATTAGGAATTATCGCTACTTGATCGGGAGTGTAGGTTGAAGGTATTTGTGGAATGGTATAGGTAGGATCTAAGTGAGGCGAAATGGCTAAGGAAACGTTGCTGGGAGTTGAGGTTGTGTTAGGAAGAAGGCTTAAGGTATTTCCCAGATTGGCTACAATATTTTTTCGAACCACCTTTCCCCTGCTATCGTTTTGTTCTTGCACCAAACCCATACCGGTGTTGAAAGCTTCAAATCTCTCTGCCATTGTAGTCTCGTCCTTAATGCAGATTCGCAGCCAAAACAATGTTCAATGCCAGACAACCTTTTAAAGAGAAAAGTAAAACTTCATAAACAAAATAAAATGTCAGTGCATGAAGTAAAAGCTTCATAAACAATAAATATATATCTTTTTTTTTTTTTTAAGTAATCTAACTAAGCAGGCTCTAGATTAGAGACGACTTGAGTCATATAAAAGGAACGAACGGACGAAAATGAATCATCAGCTATTTAGCTCTGACGATTGAGAATGAATCGGAAGAAAGAAAACTGCATTGGAGTAGAACATGCTATTTGAAAAAAGTTGACTCATATCGAAACGCCAAAGCTTGGTTCTGAGTTAATTCTTACCAATTCCAGCATATCTTTTAAAAAATTTGCCCCAGTTTTAGAATGTTTTGAAAAATGTCTTGGGTTGCATTCCAAAATTGTCCCAGTTTCATGCTCCTTCGTTTGGGGAATATTAAAATTTGTAGTAAATAAGACCGAGCCTTATATAGGCTGCCTACGTATCCTGCATCCGACAGGAAATCAGGTCAAACGTAGTTCGGGTAACATGCAAATAGGAAAGAAAAAAAAAAAAAAAAAAATTCTACCCCAATATGACCGAGTCCCTATGTGGGCTGCCTACGTATCCACCGAGGAATCAGGTCAAGCGTAGTTCGCCTGGTGTGTAAAAGTTTTTTTTTTTAATGATGCAAGAGATTAGTTTAGAGAAGATCATGATTGATCGGGTGCAAGACAGTTGAATTTAATGTACCCGAGAGTTACGAAGCACTGGCGGGTTGAAAAATGTCAAGGACAAGAGGCCTGTGAGATTGTCCTTCGACTTTCATGCTAGAAATTGAAATTAATAGGTGCGCGAAGATAAATTTTAGCGACCCAGAATGACGCGTTTGACTGAGCGAAGACTCCGCAGAAGCAAGGTACTTGAACAGTCATTCTTGAACAACTTGATGGCAAAAAATTGAACAAATATCGAGAAGTGCCATTTGATAGATTGTACCAATAAATTTGGACATCTACCAATTTAAGAAACGATAAATGCTGAAAATGATAGAATTTGAAAGTAAAAGTTCCATGACGTAAACCGAGTGCAAAATGGATTCTACGAGGCATGGAGCTAACGGGTCAAATGTTCCGTCGTTTGAGACCGAAGATCATACCCGTAAAAGAAGGACACGAAAAGCTCTAGAATTTGCAGTTTGATGCGAGACAAATTGTCCGACACTAATAGATTTGAGTAACTAAGCGAATAACGATAAGAGAATGCCCATTAAAATAAAGTTGGAATGATAAGAGCTAACTTTAGGATTTTCAAAGCTAGTTCATGTATGCGAAAATTAGGAAATTTGCTCCGACGATTAGGAATTTGTCGAGAGTCATGCTAAGAATGCGAGTGATCTTAAAGGTGCTCTAGAGTGGCTAAAGTGCGCTAACCGCGGAATAAATAGTTTTTTTTTTGTTTTTTTTTTTTGTTTTTGAAGTGAGGATGATGCAAAAATAATTAATGAACAATATGCAATTGTGCGGCAAAGCAAATATGAATTTTACTTTTCTTCTGAAACAAAGATGATGTTAGCAAATATCAAGTAATAACTTTTTCACAAATAAATTCAAATAAGAGCCTTCAAATAAAATTAATTAATGAGCTTGGCATCAGGTGATAATCGCAAATAAATTCAAAAGCAAGCATATTGCAAATAAATTTAAGTAAACCACTTAGCAAGCAAGCAAACGCCTTATAACACAAACATTGACAAGACGTCCTAATATGCAGGGATCCCTTTATGCCAGAGGTAGGCCTAACGCGAATTTGAAGGATAGAATATACGATTATATATCATCCCAATGTGCTATTAATTAAAGACCCATACAAAGTTTAAAAATCTTGGTACAAAGAAAATTATTACAACTTGACTTTCATAAGCTAACTAACAATGAGAAAAGTCCTTCGTCATCCTTGAGCCTCTTGGTTGCTTGGATATATTCACCGATCTTTCGTCAATTTTGGATAATGTATGACATAGCCAAAACTCCTCCCGTTTTGATGCCTTCTTTAACACAAATCTCTCTTTGCTCAGCTAAAACTGTATCTAATTCTTGCATGCTGTTCGCATTGTACCGATTTATGGCTACCTGCGTTCACAAACGGTTAGTTCTACCTAAATAGCACATGGTCCACATAACGCACATGTTTATCCTTCAAATCAATGCACATAACGTGATAGCTGTCGCTTGGGGTCATAGACCCACTCAAACATTTGGAAGAGGTTAACTAATGGACTTAATACACCTTGGGTATTAAGCCTCCTAGGCTCGTGCATGTCCTTAAAAGGGTTTTGGCTTAGCTCTATCTTAAACTGACTAAGAGTTGTTTTCCTATGACACAAGGTTCCCGAGTGGACTACTCGAGTGAGAAGGCTATGCGGTCACCGTTATTCGGACACCCCCGCGCACGCGCCAACTCTCCTAAGATTTGGATTCTACGAAGAAATTTGCGGGTGCGCTAAGCACACCTCGCGTGTACATGTGATAGTGTGAGATTTCCAAAAGTGGAGGAAATATGAACGAGATGCCAATTTAAGGAAAGCAGTAACATATTATTACATAGAAAATTTCTCATAATAAAGCAAATACTTAAGAGAACACAAAAGAAACAAACAAGGCAACAAATAAAAGCAAGCATAAAGAAAACAATCAAACATCCAACAATCTAATTATTAACCTAAGTGTGTTATGGTTAGAACCTAGAATCCCCAGCGGAGTCGCCAAGCTGTTATACCCCTTTTTAACCCGGGAGATTAAAACGGAGTACAACATATTGGAGATTCCTAAATTATTTATTTTAAAGAGTCGCCACCTAATTAATTTTACGGTGAATTAGGACACCTAATTATTAACTAAGGTAAAGTTAACTAAACCTCTGTTAATAGTCTGCTTAACTAATATGATTCTAGGTAAGGGTTCTATATTATCCTAAAGGGAAGGGGTTAGGCATCCTTTAGAATCCGTTAACTTACGGTTATCCGACCAAACTTAGGTTAATGAATTAATGTTAAAGATGCTTGAAATTTTAAGAAAAGAAGCTAAGAAATATCACTAAGGTTTTAAGAAAAAAAAATGAGAATATTGCTTAAGATAAGATTTAAAGAAAATATAATAATTTGCATAAAAGAAAATTTTAGATGCCCTTTAAAATAAAACTTATAAAAGTTACTAAGACTTTAAGTAAAGACGCTATTTAGAATGGGGTTTGTAGAAAAATATAATAATTTGCATAAAGAGAAACTTCAAGCGCCATTCAAACTAACTTATAGGTGTTACAATGACTCTGAATAATAAAAACTATTTAAAATAAGATTTGAATAAAAATAGAAGAAAACGCGAATTTGTGCAGTGTTTTAATAAATACCTAAACAAACTACCCTAGGTGATACTACTTAACTTTGCATTTTTTAGAAGTATAAACAGAATTATGTTTTATTAACTACATTCGGCTAAATGTATGCATAACTTAGATAACCTTAAAGGTGTTTACAAATATTTTTTGTTATTTTTTCTTAATCTAACTACCCATTCTCTAACTAAACCCACTAATTCATCCGGATTTATCAAAAATTAAAAGTTAGTTGCCTAATACAAGTCAATGAGCACAAAATAAAATGAAAGGGCAATAAATTGAATGGGCCAGCCCACTATGGGGCTGCTGATCTGCTGCTGGTGGGCTGTTCCTGTCTAGTGGGCCTTGGCCCAGAATTCCCTTTAAAATTTCTGCTGCGGGTGGGCTGACTCGAGAGAAGGATTTTTGTTGGGCTTTTAGCCCAACACTGAATGTGGAAGAAGAACGAGTCCCTCGGACTCGTATGTGGTGGTCATGCAAAAAAAAAATGAAAGGAAAAGGAGATTAGTATACAATCAGTGAGATATACTAACCATATGAAATATAACTCAGTCAAACAAGTAGATTGTGTATATTATATGTATATCTTAAGTATACCTTACGTATACACACTTCAACGAGACGTGCTTGCAAAATACGCAAGATTCTAACAGGAAGATGTATTGATATCCGAATGTATGCATGACTTAACTCTTTCATTCAAAAGACTTCAAAATATTCCAAATCATACAACAAATGCTGCACTGCCTGTGTTCCAAGATACTAACATAACACATAAAAAAAGAAAGTACAAACTGAGTGGCAATCAACTTATACTTATCAATTTATCCTTGGCATGGTTTAACCCAATTCAAGCTGTAAAGCACACATTAAGACGAATTTTAAAAGTTACAGGAGGCGGCATACACGCGTGCATTATAGAGACAAAAACAGAGGGAGTATCGAGTTCAAAATGATATCAGGAATGCATAGATGAATTCAAAACCTGCATATGCTATAAATCACAGAAAGGGGTAAAGGGTAGGAAATCAATTATGCCTTTGAAAGAAAAAAAAAAGAGATTTAAATAATTCCAATGATCAGATGACTTCTTTTCAAAGAGTTAAGATCTAGATCCCAACTCTGTTAAGCTTTGCTCTTCCTTTTAATACTCAGCAACCACACAACAAGCTATAACAATGAACTTATCAGGAAGCCACAGATCAGTTAAGGATGGGACAAGAAAGAAAGATCATCATTTTAGTCTAATGGACTCCAGGAGGTCATTAATCCTTATTCATTTTTTACCAGACAATGAGAGAAGCTAGAATTGGTTTCCTGTTTACTAAGCTTATTACAAAATAAGTAGGTTTTTTTTTTGGAAAAAATAGGTTGGCCAATTCATGCCAACAATTCCTGGTCAAGAGAGACAATCAGATACTTAGCAGGACACTTAGCAAACCCCAGGACTCCTCTTTTGTCTTTTAAGTAAGGTGACAACAAACAGGGAAGTACAAACATCCATGGCAATCAACATATGTCAAATAGTGCGCAACTCAAAAGAAAACCCCAGAATTTGACTTTACCTTTTCCTAATCTCATCTTGAAATTCATTCTTTCCGAAAAAAAACAATCAAATGTAATGCAAACAAATTAAACTGAACATAAGGTGATCAAACAGTTTTAAAGAACCAATGTTGACTCCTTTGAAAAGAAGAGCATCCACTACTTAACCATCTACTAGTGAAATCTTATTCAATAAACTATCCCAAAGTGACTCATAATCCTAGTTCAGACAGGTCCCAAGCAGATCTGCATACATTTTTTTAACTTTAAAGTCTACTGGTGGTGAGATGCAAGCAGCTTTAAGTCATGTGAAGCAGTAGACATGTATCATTCTCAATAAAGAAAAGACCCTTAATCACATACAAGACATACAGATTAATGAGCCCCCCTTTACACTGGTTCAAACTCAAACAAGGGTCAAACAAAGAGGAACCGCATGGCTATTTGATCTTTAAGCATGCTACTGTGCCAACAGAGTGCACAAACTATCATCTAATGAACATGCTAACAAACTTGCAGTATAGCAGGCGACAACAGTTAAATGCACATGCAAGATCAGGCTAAAAAAAAAAGCAGTAGGTATATGAGGAAATTAATGATTTAAGTAGGTCCTGGCTGCATGAGAATACATGACTAGAATGGGTTAAACATGAAACATCGTTCAAATAAGACACTAGATAGCATCCATAAATACGTGGATTAGTAATATCCAGACTCATATAAAGATTAATGATGTGTTTCAAGACTAATCATAGCGACAACATTAAAGTAATAATACGATAACATCTGAGTCAACACATAAGCGAACGACATTTGCACTAGACTAGAATAGAACAGACCTATAGTGCCAAAGCTGCTGAACAGTGATAAACTAGTCATTAATGTCAACCAATCAACCACGGATATTCATCAACATGGAATAAAACAAAAATAAGATCCATACACAAACAAACTAAAACGAGCTCGTCTGAGCACCAAACAAAATAGATATTACATATAGATCCGGCTGTAAAAAAATGGCTTAAAGGAGGAGAAATTACCTCCTTCGAGTGCAGCGAAGTGGGTACGGGGTCTTCGATTCACACTCGAACACTTCAAAACTCGATTCCCAAAGATAAAAGGACTGATAGAACTGAAATTTTGCTTAGGAGGTTTTTTTAGCGACAAAAACGAAAGCTTCAATTTCTATAGATTTTTTGGGGGCTAAAGAACTCAATTTTTCAAGGGATTTTGTATGGCTCCGAATTTCCTCCTCCGGAATCTCTTCCCCCCCCTACTGACTTGGGAAAACATTATTTATAACATCAATCTTAGGTTTGAACTAGGGTTTTCGTCCGAAAAGGAAGAGAGAGAGGAGCGGGGGGACAAGACGAATAGGGGAAGTGGGGGTTGCAGAAGAAGGGAGCGTGGGGAACAAGGGTAACGTGGGTGTGTGTCAGAGGTGAGTGGGAGGTCACGTGGGGGGTATGGGAGAGAGAAACAGTGGGGTGGCGATGGGAGGATGGGCGACGGCTTTAGGGTTTGGGGGTAAAGGGAAAGGGAAGGGGAAGGAAGGAAGCGTAGGCGAAAGGGGATGAGGGGGATGGCCGGAGATGGAGGCGGTGGTGAGGAAGTGGGTGGCGACGGAGAAGAAGGAAAGAGGCGGAGACGATAATGAAGGGAATAAGGGAAACCCTTTTCCCTTATTTTGAACGAAAATGGATCGGGCCTGGTCCATTTGTGGACTGGGTCAATTTTTAGACCGGGTATTAAAAGAATAGGCTAATAAATTAAAACACGGATTATTCCAAAAATTGAGATAAGGGATATGGACTAGTCCAAAAATATCAGGAGTCAATCGGGCTTTGATTTGGACTCCGGTAAGTCAAAATGCGGACCGAGTGCAAGAAATAGTTCGTCTTCGAAATTTGAACAAAAGACCCATTTTGATTAACGATGTACTAAGGGTGCCAGAATATTACCTGGTACGAAAAAATGTGTAATTGTAAAAAGACCCGGATAATAAATTATATGTTGTTGCACTGACCGTGCAATAAAAATTTTAACGATAAATGAAGCTATCATTTTAAATGCGCGAAAATAAATGCGATGTGCATGCGGGAGTTGATAAAATGCCGAGAAATGCCAGTTTCAATAATACTAAATAGCCGTAGCGAATGACTAGCGGTAATAGTACTGCTAATAATGATAACAATAATGATAATGGTAATAATGATAATGATAAATGATGACGGTAATACTGATAATGCTGATGATAACGGTGATAAAAATAATAATAGATATAATAATAATAGTAGGTAACAAATATTGACAGCTAATAACAAAAATAACAATAGGAATAATGATAATAATTAATAATAATAATACTAACAATAATAATAATAATAATAATAATAATAATAATAATAATAATAATAATAATAACAATGACGATAACGATAATAAATAACAATTGTTGATAAAATCAATGATAATAATTAATAAAAAAATGACAATGGTAATGATGAATAATAATTAATAACAAAAATAACGCTGATAATAGTGATTAGTAATTAACAATAATAATAATAATAATAATGATAATGGAAATAACAAGAATAATAATTAATGACAATTAGTAATAATGGTAATTTAAGAATAATAATAATAGTCGTTAATAATAATAATAATAATAATAATAATAATAATAATAATAATAATAATAATAATAATAATAATGATAATAATAGTTGTAACAGAATAATGAAACGCCGTCATTGATAGGGACTAACCACTATAGTAAACATCATATATATTATTATTTATTATTATTATTTATTTATTTATTTATTTTTAAATATTAAAAGCGCAAATATGTATTTCGGAGGAGAGGCGGGACAAAATTGGGTGTCAACAGGGCCAACACTCCTTCTTTCAGTTCTTCTCTATACTGTAAGTACTACAAGAGATCTGGCCATCTCATGGAGAAATGGTATAGGTTACATGACTATCCTCCAGACTTCAAGTTCACACAGAATAAAAAGTCAAATGACAGATCTGCTGTATGTGTTCAAATAGAAGAATGACCTTCTGTCAGCAATAGTCCTTCTCCATCTATCAATCCTTTTATCAATACAAATGTTGATTTCACACCATATGGTTGCAGCAAGGACCAATATCAGCATCTTATGACTCTTTTCCAACAATCTCAACTTAACCTTGCTGAACAAATGGGGTTTGCAAACTTTGCAGGTGTGTGTCATCTTCTTTACGTTAAACATCTAGTTCATTGCATGTCTGTTCAGTTAGGAAGGAATCCTTGGATTCTAGATTCAGGAGCCACTAATCATATGACTCCCAATAAACACTATTTACATGATGTTCAACCTTTATCTTCTCCATACTTAATTTCCCTACCAAATGGATATAAAGTTAAAGTTGTATCTACTGGATCCTTGCATCTTAGGCATGATATAACTTTGTAAAACGTCCTATTAGTACCTTCCTTTCAGTTTAATTTGATTTTTGTTTATCAACTTCTGTCCCAATTAAAATGCTTAGCCACATTCAGTGTCTATTCTTGTTTCCTGCAGGGCCCTTCTCTGAAGAGGCCACTGGAAATTGGTAGAGTAACACTTGGATTATACATTCTCATAGATGATTTACTTCCACAACCATCTACTTCACTTATCAAGTCCATTCCTTCATCCACTCCTGCTACTTGTAATAGTAATGTTTAATAGTAATGTTTCCAGTTTTTCTCCTGTATCCTCTATGTCACCTGTTGTTTCTGTTAATACTTGTAATGTTTCTCCCATCCCCTGTGTGCCTAGTTCACATTGTAAATCTGAGAACATTAATAAAGAGGATCTGATTTGGCATCAAAGGATGGGCCATATACCTTTTCATAGAATGAAATCAATTTCTTTCCTAACTGACAAAATATCTCCTAAACAGTCTTTCCTAGGTCCCATCTGCCCTGTGGCAAGACAACAGAGACTGCCATTTCCTCTTAGTCACATCTACTCCATTACTCCTTTTCGACTAGTACATATTGACATTTGGGGCCCTTACCACACTAGGACATATAATGGCTTTAGGTACTTTCTCACCTTAGTAGATGATTTCACAAGGGTCATTTGGACACACCTTTTATCCTGTAAGAGTAATGCTCTTTCTATCACCAAAGCCTTTACACAAATGGTCAGAGTTCATTTTCAGTCCTTTGTTAAAACTTTCAGATCTGACAATGCTTTTGAACTAGGTAGCAGTGCTGCTGCCACTGAATTCTTTTCTACCAATGGCACTCTACATCAAAACTCTATCTCTCATACTCCCCAACAAAATGGGGTGGTTGAGAGAAAGCACAAACATCTCCTAGAAACCTCTAGGGCACTTTTATTTCAATCTGACCTTCCTACTAAATACTGAGGGGATTGTGTTTTCACTGCCATATATATCATTAATAGGATGTCTTCCATTGTCCTTGGTAATGTTTCCCCTTTTGAAAAACTACATGGTTATTCTCCAACATATGAGCATATGATATCTTTTGGCTGCCTCTCTTATGCTACTACACCCAAACCTGGCAGAGACAAACTACAACCAAGGCTATCCCTTGTGTTTTTCTAGGATACCCTTGTGGCAAAAAGGGCTACAAACTCCTCACTCTTACCAATCACTCTATCATTTATTCCAGGGATGTCTTTTTCCATGAACATGTCTTTACTTATTCAGACTCCTCTTCTCCTTCTACCTTTCCTCCTCCACCTGTTATTATTGAAGAAGATACCATCCTACTTCCTGATCCTTCTCCTTCTATTATCTCATCCTTTCCTCTCCTTTATCATCTACCTCTGTTCCTCCTCCTGCCAATCATTTTATCTCTCCTCCTGTCCATGATCCTTCTCAAGTACCTCTCATGTCACCTGAAGTTCCTCTACCACCAAGGCCTCCTGTCCCTACTAGAGCTTCTACCAGGCCCCATCATTCTCCTTCCTACCTCTCTGATTTTATTTGCAACTCTCTTCAATCTTTCCCTCATGTTTTTGTCAATTCTAAGGTTCCTACTATTGAATTTCACCTGCAAGAACCTTAATTCTACCAGTAGGCTTCCCCTTATCCTGCTTGGCAAGAGGCCATGCTAAATGAATTTAAGGCTTTTGAGGCAAATCACACTTGGGATATTGTCCCACTTCCTCCTTATAAGAAACATATCCCCTGCAAATGGGTCTACAAGATCAAACAAAGGTCTGATGGTACTGCAGAAAGGTACAAGGCCAGATTAATCATTCGAGGTGATACTCAAAAAGAGGGTGTTGACTACACTGAAACTTTTTTCCCTGTTGTCAAATTTACCACTATCAAATGCCTTCATTCTTTGGCTGCCAAGAGGAATTGGATTGTTTATCAGTTAGATATCAATAATGCTTTCCTTCATGGTGATCTCCATGAATAGGTGTATATGAAAATCCCTTTTGGCCTTCAGGTTACTCCTACATCTTTTTTCTCTTGGCGTTCAGGTTACTCCTATATCTTCTTCTTCTCCTCCTTTGGTTTGAAAACTCAAGAAATCCCTCTATGGCCTCAAGCAAGCTTCTAGATAGTGGTTCTCTAAACTGTCTGAAGCTTTGCTATCCAGAGGCTACATATCTAGCAAAAATAACTACTTCTTATTCACCAAGTCTATTGGTAGTTCTCTAGTTGTCCTAGTTGTTTATGTTGATGATATTCTATTGGCTAGTGATGATGTTACTGAATTGGACTGTTTGAAATCATTCTTGGATGATCAGTTCAAGATCAAAGATTTGGGTTCAGTTCACTATTTTTTGGGCTTAGAGGTCACAAGCACCCTAAGGGTTATCTGATGAGCCAACACAAATTTGTCACTGACCTTTTGGAGGAGTTCCACTGCTGTCAGTTTTCCCCAGTGGTCACTCCACTTGACTCCTCCCTTAAACTTACAACAGACATTGGTGCAACACCTTGTGATCCTAGTACCTATAGGAGGTTGGTTGGCAAACTGAATTACCTTCAACACACTAGCCCTGATATTGCATTTTCAGTTCAACACCTTAGTCAATTCCTTCAGGCCCTTCAGGCTCCTCATATGTTGGCTGCTTTACATGTCCTAAGATATTTGATGAGACCTCCTGATCTAGATATTTTCTTGGATGCCTGTGATGATTTTTCTCTTACTGCATTCTCTAATTCTGACTGGGCTGCTTGTGCCCAGTCAAGGAAATCCATTAGTGGGTTCTATATTATTTTTGGTGGTTGTCCTATATCTTGGAAGAGTAAGAAGCAGCCCACCATATCACTGTCTTCCGCTGAAGCTGAATACAGCGCCCTCAGAAAGGTGGTTGCTGAAATCGCTTGGTTAAATCGTGTCACACCCCAGTCCTGATAGGGCATGATGGGCACTCGACCCTTTACTTAGAGCCGAGCGAACCCGCTGGTTCTCGTTATATTCATAATCTCACTGGACTCTTAATTTCACGAAATGAAATGCATACTGAAAGCTTTTCAAAAACATTCTTTTCGTCTTTCTCAAATCAAGTAAAATCCGTAGTCATATGAAATTTGTAAAATAATGCATAATGATACTTCGGCTTGCAGAGCCGCTTGCAAGAATGACATGCTATATACATGACTCTGTCTGCAAAGTCTCTAACATAAATCAATATACCATAACATAGATACTCTGACTAGGCAACACTCCGGAAAGAAATGGAGCTCGTCAATCCACCTGGAACACCTTCTAGCAATATCCTTTACTCATCTGTATACACCTGCGTGGCATGAAACGCAACATCCACAAGAAGGGACGTCAGTACGAATAATGTACTGAGTATGTAAGGCATGAGTAACAACATAACACATATATGAAAAGTAACAAGGAATAAGAGAGATAACCTGTACATCTGAATGCCTCGTGGGCCGGATGTCATACATGCTTAGCCTTTTAAAAAAAAACATTTCTATACATATACATAGTACCATGCCCGACCATTAAGGCTCGGTGTCATATATATAGTATCATGCCCGGCCATTAAGGCTCGGTGTCATATATATAGTATCATGCCCGGCCATTAAGGCTCGGTGTTATCATCATTAGCCCGCGTCCGGGCCTCCCGCGTCCAGGGCAATATCATAACATGCCCACTGCAGTGGTGTGCACACCTACGTGCCATGCCCGGCCGACTATAGCGCGGCGCGGTGTGAGAAAATACATACATATATATAAATCATGCATGAGAGCCAAATAAAAGCTACAAGTACATCGAAGTGACGTAAGGTCGGTAACCTCCGATTATATTATGGAATAATCATCGTCGCTTTGTCTCACCTTGAAGGAACAATTATTATAAGGCGAGACCAACAACAATGAATAAAATTAAGAAAGGTCAAAAGATAGCTCAATATTCTCATATCGTCATTGAAATCATAAACTTGGAACCTTTGAACATAAAATCGTTCTCATCATAGTCATCATAATAACATAAAGCTCATGTACATGGAAATCTCTATGGATAAAAATTATCTCATAATAACATGAAATCCGTATGCCTTGGAGCTTGGATAAATAAATCTCTCATAATCATCATCATGGTTAACATAAAAAGAATTATTCATCTTTACCATCATAAAAACTTTAAGAGTCATGAATCTCTAACATTCTTGGAAATGATTTTTTTTTATAGAATTCACGCATGGTTTGGTAGGAAAAGAATCATTCCTTTAGAAGCTCAATAACATCATAAGGATCACAAAATTCGTGGACTTCTAGGATTTGCGGAAGCAATGATATTATGGTACGGCACAAAGGTTTATAACGAAAGGATCATGTCTTTAGAAAGAAAGGGACTAGCCTTAACATACTTGGAATATAATTTCTAGACTCTCAACTTACTTCCTGTCTTGCAATTCACTTAAGATCATTCGTAACCTCGTAATATACATATAGAACCATTCATACTATTGTTAGGCTCATCGTCATACGCTCGTCTTAAACCCTTAATTTGATTCCTTTTAGAATCTGCCGAAATTCGGGTAACATCTCCCCTGTTTATATGCCTAGCCCGAAATGTAATATCAACAACCAATCAACAACAAAAATACCTACATCATCAACACCATTATCCATACCAATATATATCCTAAAACATCCCACACAATGTTTGTTTTTCTAAATTTCTCAACTAATTAACTTATGATACAACTATTTAATAACTTTATTTCCGTAAAGAAGCTAAAATTAATACCAATAAGGGGAGATTCATACCTTTTCCTTGTTAGTAAAATAATATCTCCAACATTCACCTTGAATCCAAGACAATTCCGCCACAAGACGATACTATAATCACAACCGCACGTTACTTGGACCTCGATTAATACTTCGTCACTTGAAATTACCCAAAATTCTCACTTTTGTGATGTATTTTTGCTCCCCTAAGTTGCTGAATTTTATGGAAATTTTGAGAGGTATTTATGACCAAAAAGAGGGATTTTAACCCTTTTTATAAGTGGGCAAAGTCGGCAGTACTGTAGCGGTACTGTAGCAATCCTGTTTCTGCGTTGACAGCTCAGTTTGTAACGTTCCTAATTCTCTACTCCAACGTCCTGTCAATGAGAGGTTTGTTGCGTTATAAACTAGACTCGACGAACTTAATTTTAGGCTTTTGTTTCACCTTAAAACTCCTAATATACTAGGAGATATGCCCCTCTAAAGTTGACTAAAAATTTGCCCAACATTTCTCAAATTTTCGTCGAACTTATTTTCTTCAATTTTCTTGATCTCGAAATCTTCCGGAACTCTCCATACATGATATTTATCATTTATTATACTTGATAATGACCATATTATTATGTTTCAAAATAGGTTTTCCCGATTACGACTTACGAGATCGTAATTCATCCTTTACTTCATTGTTACATACTTCCCATGGCTTGTACCTTCCAAAATATCATGGGACGTCTCCGATACTCCATTACTACGGTGATGTACGTGTCATGCTTATGCTCTGAAAATGCGGGATGTAACATTCTCCCCCCCCCCCCCCCCCTTCAAAAACATTCGTCCTCGAATGTTGAGGTAAAGTTCGCTCCGAGGTAGATGTCAATGTTCTTACATGTATTTGTTGGTATTTACTTTACTTACTTGCAGTATTACTTACTCATTTGAAGCTGAACTTATCTGAATTACGCAGTTTATCCTTCTTCTTTTGTAGCCAAAATTTATGCTTGTACACAAGGTCATCCCTTTTCTTATTATTTGTCTGTCTACTAACTCTCCATGCTTTATCGCTTTCATTGTCTCTTCAGCCTTCGTTGTTTACATTCTTGTATGCCCTTTCATCTCGTCCTTACCATATACTTTTATCCAATTTTTGATCTCATCTTCTTTTTATTCAGAAATTCTTGTTCTCTTCGATCTCCACGTGCCTTTCTTATGTTTAACAGATGTCCCAAGCCTTTGTCTTCTTAGAGTTGGCCTATTCTTATTCTTACTTCCTTAAAGATAACCTCAAGACTGGTCACACTTAGCATCCTTTGCTTTCTAAAGCAGTTGAATTAATCTTTGCGGTACTTTATCTTTAAACTAGTTTAACACAGAAATGTCTCGCTTAATTTCTCTTCCCTTCTATTGGACTTCTGGCACTTGGCTAACTAATGGTAAATTTCTCTTTCCTTCAATTTACTCTTAAAGTTTCTGATCCTTAGTTCGGCTAATAACTTGGGGGGGGGGGGGGGGGGGGGGTAAATTCAGAAGTTTGTCGAAAAATAACCAAGATTCTTAGTCATGCAGCGAGTTCGAATCTTCTCATTCTTTCCTTGTCTGTAACCTTCATTCATCCCTTTTTCCAATAAGAGCCATCATGTTACTTGTTCCACGAGGTCTCATTGTCACCCGATTGATCTAATCAAACGCAATATCCTTTGATCGTTTCCTTTGGGTTTTTCCTTCTACTTTTAACTTTTGCCCGATTATCACTTAACAAGTCTTTCCCATAGTTTGACGCGATTGTTTGTCATTTCGATTTACCAATCAAGTGAATCTCTTAATTCCTTAAATGTCCATCTCCTTTATTTATATCCTTGGATCCTTTTCCTGCGATCTTGTCTTCACGGCTTCACCTTCCGTTGACTTAGTTCCTCCTATTCCGCAGCCCTCTATTTGTCTACTAGTGGGAAACTTTTTTATTTAGCTGTGGCACTTTTCCTTGCTTGCTTCTCTAGTGCCACTTTAGATTATGCTCTTAGTATTGATCGATTTTATATACATATCATTCCATCTCCTTTTTAATGCTTTTGTCAAACTCCTTAATTCCTTACAATGTCATCATAGTTCCACCTATGGTAGCGCCCAGATGGTTTGCAATAGCATTTCCTTGTTAATGCTTTATTATTCTCATTAATTACTTTACCTCGGATTACTCATCCAATGCGTCAAGATCTATATTCAAATGGGACTCCATTCGACCCATACAACAATCCTTAGCACCATTCCTTATACACTTGTATACAATATTTTCTTGTCATCGTTGTTATCCCTTAACACCAGATTATACTTACAACATACTAATCCACTATTCAAAATATTTTCAAATCCATGGTTCAATCCTTCCACCAATTTCCTCTCCTCAAATCTTAAAATCATTACAAATTAACTCATTAGCATGAGACTAAAATAAAATCTTACTTAATTACAACTTCATTTTAATACAGGTGTGCTTCCCTCTTTAAGTCCTTGGCTCTCCTATAGCAGCGGCTAATTGAGATTTAACTAGCTTTCATTCCTCTTCAATATTTATTGTCGTCCCCACACTATTTTACTAGCCATCTTATCAGGACGATTATTTATATGGTCCTATGACACATACTCTCACGATTTGATATAAACGGTGACTTATAATTTCCCGACGCAGGAGATATTTTCAAATCCCAGGTAGTACTGCTATCGTGCTATCCATAGGCATACTGTCTTTCTTTCTTTTGACGATCATTGAGATTCCTATAAATATTCCTCTTTTAAAACTCTCATCTCTTCCAACGTCGCGATTTTTCTTTAGTAATCCCGTCTGTCCCTGATACTTATCCTTGATCACTTGTAGGCCTTCTCACTTCCTCCGTTACCTTTTTGGGGTACGTCTGCTGCGTATTTACTTGTAACAAAAATTTCTCTGGTACGAGCGATTCGAATCATAGCCCGGGACACAACGTATTGCATTAACAAAACTTATTTTCTTGATTTGCTAAACCTTTATTATCTTGTCATGCCTCATTTCCCATGTCTGTCTCATAATATACTTGCATTTAGTCCATTTCCACTTTTCTTTAGCACATCCTTGCTATATTAGTTCATCTTGAATTTCGACTCCTTCAAGCCAGCACATTTCCTTCTTCTGTACTTGGGAATATTCTAATTTGTCTAAGAATGTTCTCATAAACCAGTAACATTTGAGTATTGACCGTCTTTGGTAGTCAATTGGCCGAGCCTAGCGATCTTTCAACTCCTCTAGTCCATATAATACCAAAGTTACTATCATCGCATGGTTGACTTATTTCTCTTTTGCTAATTGAATTCTTGTATCAAGTCAAATGTCCACACATATTGGACACAACTCAAACCACTTCCTTCCTTCATGCCTAATAGTCCCCTAGGTTAATGAATCAATGGTGACATTAGAATTCATTAGGCTCCTTCAGCCGTAAAATAGTGCATTACATTTATTCATACGTATATACCATTATTGGTCTGGACCGAAAAAAAACTGTGCAGGATTCCGCTTTTCTTCCGCGATGCGGAAGGAAAGCACAATGTTCTGAGACCTTCCGCTTTCCTTCCGCGATGCGGACAGAAAGCGCAATGTCCTGAGGCCTTCTGAGCAGGACTCCGCTTTTCTTCCGCGATGCGGAAGAAAAGCGCAATGCTCTGAGGCTGATTTTTGAATGAGAAGTCAATGATCTAGCCTTGGCCTTTCGGAGTGACATAAGGTCATAACCTCTGAATGAATTATGGAGCTCGTATCGAATCCAAGGAATTAGCTTAATGATGATAAACATGATAATATGGTAAGGATCAATCAAATAAGTAAGGCATTAAGATCTGAAATACGTAGCATAGGAATGGAGTGAAGTTGTTATGGAACGCTCATGTTCATGTTCTAATTGGGTTCGTGCCAAAGAAAGAAGGAAACGAACACCTTACATACCTTATCCGTCAAGCCACCACTTAAAGAATTCCTTACATCGAAGCTTGCCCTTCATCCGAGCCTATATATCGAGAAATATATCATTAATCATACTTTCATCGCATTTCCATCAACTTATAAGTACTCATAGACATCCTTTCCCCAGTACCCTTGAGATTTCTCTTACTCTTGGTACTCGATTCCGAGTTGGGTTTATATCATACCAGTAAAAGTCGATACTTTCTCTCATATTCTCGCGATTTGTCCTTTTCTTAATTTAGCTCATAGAGTCCCATGGTTTCTCTTAACTAATTGTTTGTATCATAATCATGCGTCATAGTCCATTCTAATGTCCCGCCGATTCTTGTTCTCATCATGAAATTTTAGTAAAATACACTATTTTCTTTCTTCCTTCATTCATTTCTTATTTCCCTTTACGATAGCATAGCTTGCTCGTATGTGTGTTTATTTCTCGTATATTCGTCTTGTTTCCTTTATAATCGTATCTCTACCCCAAGTCCACTGTCGTATGCCATCACTGTCTACCCTTGGCCAACCTTATTAATTTATTAAACTTCCTCTCATAGTCACCAATCACATAACTTCCTTTAATCAATTCATAACCGCATTTTCTCGTACTTCTGTCCTCAAGGTCCTCCTAAATTTTCGTTGCTCTTAAAGTACTCTTTTCCCGTTTGCCACTTAATAGTATCTACTTAGAAGTTTGCAGGACATTCCACTATGAGTACAAACCCATCTTGATCTCGTATATATATATATACTTCTAGGGTGAAACTTTCCCATACTCGTTAACTTCCTTCCCATATCAATATCTCTTTGTTATCACTTACTAACCAATCTAATCTATAAATCGTAATACTGTATTTGAGTTTCTAATGTCAATTTTCTTTGTGTTTCCAATAGATCTCAATCCTCCGAAATCTCGGATGCAATTCATTCCAATTTCTTTAACTACTAATCATTTTTACCTCCAGGATTCCTCCCTTAAATCAAATTAAGATCATTCTAAAACTTCTCTTTGAAAGCGTCTCATAGTTGTCCCTTCAATCATGACTTACTAAACGGCTGATGGTCACATTTTCCCTTTACTCTTTCTCTATAGAAATGCAAGCAATTCAATTTGTAAAAATTTCGGCAGAGTTTCCTCTATAATTCTTACTACCTCATTCCTGCACACAGCCCAGAAAATACATCCAATGCCCCACCGAGCAATCACAAATACCATAATATCTTGATCAAGTTCTTATATCAACATCTATCCATATTAATAAAACAGAAACATACCTTTCGAATGAACAATTTCAATTCGAAGCAATTTCCTCGTAGCGACATAATCAACTGCTTATCCATGATCAAAGCATTTGGTTAGGATCAGGGGCGCCATATCCTATGATTTAGCTCTATGGCACGATCTAAGAATAAAAAGAAAGGCCAATGGTTCCTAAATGCCCTGCAGCCTCTTGTTTATAAGTGTGGCGCGCTTCACACCTATAAACAAGACTCTACTGGACACGACTTTGCAGACAACCCCTAGGACGAACTGCTCTGATACCAATTTGTCACACCCCAGTCCTGATAGGGCATGATGGGCACTCGACCCTTTACTTAGAGCCGAGCGAACCCGCTGGTTCTCGTTATATTCATAAACTCACTGGACTCTTAATTTCACGAAATGAAATGCATACTGAAGGCTTTTCAAAAACATTCTTTTCGTCTTTCTCAAATCAAGTAAAATCCGTAGTCATATGAAATTTGTAACATAATGCATAATGATACTTCGGCTTGCAGAGCCGCTTGCAAGACTGACATGCTATATACGTGGCTCTGTCTGCAAAGTCTCTAACATAAATCAATATACCATAACATAGATACTCTGACTCGGCAACACTCCCAGAAAGAAATGGAGCTCGCCAATCCAGCTGAAACATCTTCTAGCAATATCCTATACTCATCTGTATACACCTGCGTGGCATGAAATGCAGCGTCCACAAGAAGGGACGTCAGTACGAATAATGTACTGAGTATGTAAGGCATGAGTAACAACATAACACAGATATGAAAAGTAACAAGGAATAAGAGAGATAACCTGTACATCTGAATGCCTCATGGGGTGGATGTCATGCATGCTTAGCCTTTAAAAAAAAATATTTCTATACATATACATAGTACCATGCCCGGCCATTAAGGCTCGGTGTCATATATATAGTATCATGCCCGGCCATTAAGGCTCGGTGTCATATATATAGTATCATGCCCGGCCATTAAGGTTCGGTGTTATCATCATTAGCCCGCGTCCGGGGCAATATCATAACATGCCCACTGCAGTGGTGTGCACACCTACGTGCCATGCCCGACCGACTATAGCGCGGCGCGGTGTGAGAAAATACATACATATATATAAATCATGCATGAGAGCCAAATAAAAGCTACAAGTACATCGGAGTGACGTAAGGTCGGTAACCTCCGATTATATTATGGAATAATCATCGTCGCTTTGTCTCACCTTGAAGGAACAATTATTATAAGGTGAGACCAACAACAATGAATAAAATTAAGAAAGGTCAAAAGATAGCTCAATATTTTCATATCGTCATTGAAATCATCAACTTGGAACCTTTGAACATAAAATCGTTCTCATCATAGTCATCATAATAATATAAAGCTCATGTACATGGAAATCTCTATGGATAAAAATTATCTCATAATAACATGAAATCTGTATGCCTTGGAGCTTGGATAAATAAATCTCTCATAATCATCATCATGGTTATCATAAAAAGAATTATTCATCTTTACCATCATAAAAACTTTAAGAGTCATGAATCTCTAACATTCTTGGAAATGAAAATTTTTATAGAATTCATGCATGGTTTGGTAGGAAAAGAATCATGCCTTTAGAAGCTCAATAACATCATAAGGATCACAAAATTCGTGGACTTCTAGGATTTGCGGAAGCAATGATATTATGGTACGACACAAAGGTTTATAACGAAAGGATCATGCCTTTAGAAAGAAAGGGACTAGCCTTAACATACCTGGAATATAATTTCTCGACTCCCAACTTACTTCCTGTCTTGCAATTCACTTAAGATCATTCGTAGCCTCGTAATCTACATATACAACCATTCATACTATTGTTAGGCTCATCGTCATACGCTCGTCTTAAACCCTTAATTTAATTCCATTTAGAATCTGCCGAAATTCGGGCAGCATCTCCCCTGTTTATATGCCTAGCCCGAAATCGTAATATCAACAACCAATAAACAACAACAATACCAACATCATCAACACCATTATCCATACCAATATATATCCTAAAACATCCCACACAATGTGTCTTTTCTAAATTTCTCAACTAACCAACTTATGATGCAACTATTTAATAACTTTGTTTCCGTAAAGAAGCTGAAATTAATACCAATAAGGGGAGATTCATACCTTTTCCTTGTTAGGACAATAATATATCCAACATTCACCTTGAATCGAAGCCAATTCCGCCGCAAGATGATACTATAATCACTACCGCACGTTACTTGGACCTCGATTAATACTTCGTCACTTGAAATTACCCAAAATTCTCACTTTTGTGATGTATTTTTGCTCCCCTAAGTTTCTGAATTTTCTGGAAATTTTGAGAGGTCTTTATGACCAAAAAGAGGGATTTTAACCCTTTTTATAAGTGGGCAAAGTCGGCAGTACTGTAGCGGTACTGTAGCAATCCTGTTTCTGCGTTGACAGCTCAGTTTGTAACGTTCCTAATTCTCTACTCCAATATCCTATCAACAAGCAGTTTGTTGGGTTATAAACTAGACTCGACGAACTTCATTTTAGGCTTTTGTTTCACCTTAAAACTCCTAATATACTAGGAGATATGCCCCTCCAAAGTTGACTAAAAATTTGCCCAACATTTCTCAAATTTTCATCGAACTTATTTTCTTCAATTTGCTTGATCTCGAAATCTTCCGGAACTCTCCATACATGATATTTATCATTTATTATACTTGATAATGACCATGTTCTTGTGTTTCAAAATAGTCTTTCCCGATTACGACTTACGAGATAGTAATTCATCCGTTACTTCATTGTTACATACTTCCCATGGCTTGTACCTTCCAAAATATAATGGGACGTCTCTGATACTCCATTACTACAGTGATGTACGTGTCATGCTTATGCTCTGAAAATGCGGGGTGTAACAATTCGCCTGTTCCATGATTTGGGGTTGGTGTTTTCTGATCCAGTTCCAGTTTTTTTTTTTTTTTTTTGATAGTCAAGCTGCACTACATATTGCCAAGAATCCTATCTTCCACGAGCGCACCAAGCATATTGACATTGACTGCCACTATGTTAGGGATTGTTTGGTTTCTAGGTTGATCTCACTTCATCATGTTTCTACTTATGAGCAGCTTGCGGATATTTTAACCATTTGTCTTTGTAATGACTTGTAAATATTCTTGTATCTTTTCTTTACTGCAGCCCATTTTGTAATATTTGGCCCAGTTGGGTTTGTAACTATGACCCGGTCCGCTAAACTTTAAGTGAGGGTGGAAGGGTCTAGACAATTTATTCAGTTCATTTTGAATCATACACCGTAAATAAAAATCTTTTCTCTTTTTTTCTAGGGTTTCTTTTATTTTCTCTCTTCGATTAACGATGGATACGGACCTTAACAGAACGAGCCAAAAAATACATTGTTCCTTTCCTCAATGTTCTAAATTTGCAATACTTTGATGATTTGGCAGCAATGAGATGTGGTAGTTTTACAACGATATTACTGAACATATAGTGCATGTCTCTTGCTGATTTCTTTAATTGGTGTTAATTTTTCATCTTCATGTAGCTTTTTTGGTTGCAGTTGTCTATTAATAATAATACTTCGTTGTTTTATTCTGTTTCATTTTCTTCACAGTTTTGCCTCTCTGTTGTGGTAATTATATATGTTCATGTGTTTGTGTAGTATTTCAGTGTGTGCGCGCGCTAAGCACTGCTCTTCTACTTGCATACTTTTCCAACAAGGTTAGATTTTTAAGTAAAATTTTCCTCTTTTATCCCACAAGTTTTTTGACGTATATATATACTGTAGTGACCCAAGTAAAACTATTTACATTGGTATTATGTATTCTTGTGTCGATAGAGACATCCCTCCCAGTTGAAATTAAAATAGGCAACAGTATCCATAAAAAAATTGTATGAAGGTTTGAACTTTTTCTGGAAAATATGTGCCAAATAAGATATAAAATATTGTACTTTTGCACCAATTTAATTCACCAAATACATAGCATAAAATTTTGCTTTCACTTTAAGCTTATCAGCCAGGAACCTCACTCTACAGATTAATTAAATTCTCTGGTTAAAAACTCATGCTTTTATAGATGTATATCGTTGCAATCCATAGGCATCTTAGTTCAATGCACTCAATTATGCGCTACAAATTTGAAATCAATGCACTTCCAAATTAAAGTTTGATAAATATGGGCTGGAGTTGTTAAGCACGCTTTAGCCAAGCAAGTATGCAATGAAAGTAAGCGCTGCAACTTACAAGGCTCCGTCCAGCATTGTTATAAGAAGGTGAAATTTCTCAAGCATGAGATATTTTTAACCTCTCTACCAAACATAAGATAGGGGTAAGGTCTATCGGAAACACCCTCTCTACCTCACACAAGGTAGGGGTAAAAGAAGGTGAAATTTCTCAAGCATGAGATATTTTTAAAACATTCTACCTCACACAAGATAGGGGTAAGGTCAATCGGAAACAACCTTCCTACGGGGTAAAGTTTGCAAACACCCCACCCTCTCCAAACCCTATTTGTGAGATCACATTGGTTGTATTGTTGTTGTTGTCGATGAGATACTTTAAAACCATAAACAATAACTATGCGCCATGGATACTCTGTCAACTAATAAACACAATGTTGACTGCTTTGTTGAGGAATGGTTGTAGAAGATCCATTGATGCCTTCCAGAGTGAAACTTGTCATTGAAGGCTATCCTTATGCAACGGACAACCTTCTCATATGGTCAAATCAAGTTGGTTTTGAATTACGTTATGTTTTGAGCTCTTTGAAAGTTACTTCCTTGAATTTGTACATGTAGTTTAAAAGAAAATTTAGCAAATTCCAAGACTAAGATATCTTCAATCCTCTTAATTATCATCATACCTCTTAATTATTGAGCAAAGCTTCCTAATAATGCGAGTCTAATTCTTTAAATTAGCTGCTTGATTTCACTTATCCTAATAATGTACAACAACAATATGTAAACTTGCTTTCTTAACTTCATTTTAAATCCATGTTAATCACATTTTTTACTGTGGATCTCAATCCAATCTATATATAATATAATATAAAGCTAGAAATAAACAAGGTGATTTGGCACCTCTCCATGGCCACCATTTCTATTTATCTTTTTTTCTCCTTTTTTTGGCCTTTTCCCTATTTTTTCCCCATTTATGTGCTATGTAAAAAGACTTAAATTCATTCATTAAAGTCTCTTTATTTTATGTTGAATATGTTTAAGTTTTTACTCTAAAGATGAATGAAACCTTTTGTTTATCTTTTGTCAGACTTTTGTCTTTTACTCTGGTAATTTTTCTTGCTTTTTATATGCTGCCATAGCATGGATGACCTGTTTACCCCAAATTTGGATAATTAATTAAATTTATGAGTGAGGTATAGGATATGTGATAAATTTTAATCTATTCTTTGATTGAGAGAAAATGGAATAGAATTAACTATGAATAATCTAAGTAATAGTTTTGGTGATAGTTTTGGATATTTTGAGGGGAAAAGAGGTTTGAGGCAAGGGGATCCTATTTCCCCCTTGCTATTTGTGTTGGTCATGGAATACTTATCACGAGTCTTGGCCAAAATGGCAAAACTACCAGATTTTAGATACCACCCGATGTGCAAACAGCAGGGGTTAACACACTTAGTTTTTGCCGATGACCTGATGATATTTTGTAAGGGACAGCCAGCATCTGTGCGAAGAATTATGGAAGCTTTGGGGCATTTCACTGAAGCAACAGGTTTGGAAGCAAACGTTGATAAATCAAGTCTGTATTTAGCTGGAGTAGACGATGACACGAAAGAAGAGATAAGTCAAATTACGGGATATGCAATCGGCTCATTTCCTATAAGGTACCCGGGCTTACCATTATCACCAAAGAAATGGAACAAATTGGAATGCCATCAACTATGTCAAAAGATCACAGAAAAGATTCGAACTGTATCCACTAGGCACTTATCTTACGCAGGTAAACTACAAATCATAAATTCTGTCTTCTTCTCACTGCACAATTTCTGGGGATCGGTGTTCATACTGCCACAAAGTGTCATAAAAGAAGTGGATAAGAAATGTAGGGAGTTCCTTTGGGGGAGTACAACGGAGAAAAAGAAAATCGCATTGGTTGCGTGGGAAAAGTTGTGTAGACCAAAGCGCCAAGGGGGTTTAAACATTAAGGGGTGCAAAATCTGGAATATGGCAGCGGTTGGGAAACTAATATGGCACATAATGGAGAAGAAGGATATAATGTGGGTTAAATGGGTGCAAGGTGTATATATGAACAACTCTGATGACTTCATGAACCATGACCCTCCATCGGACTGCAGCTGGTACTGGAAAAGGTTAAACAAACTCAAATTGCAAATGGTCAACTGGTATGTAAATGCACGATATACACTCACTGCAAATAGACAATATTCAGTAACTAAGGGATATATTCAGTTGATTGGAGAAGCACCAAGGTGGGACATTGCAGAACTGGTATGGAATCGAGTTGCCGTACCAAAACACAGATTCATTCTTTGGTTAGCAGTGTTGGGTCGACTGCTTACTAGAGTAAGGATGCAGGAAATTGGACTGGGATGTGAAGAGAACCAGTGTGTTATGTGTGCTGATGGGGCAGCTGAGACAGCAAGCCATCTGTTCTCAGAGTGTGTATGGACAAGAGGAATATGGGATTCAATACAGGGATGGTTAGGTGTCAAAGTTCACCAAAGAGAAATCAAGGAAGATATGCAGATCATCAAGTCTAAACACTGGAAACGGATCAAGAAAGATATAGCAGCAGCTGTATATGGTGCTGTTATTTACTACACTTGGATGGCAAGAAATAGCATGATTTTCCAAGGAAAGAACGTGAGCAGAAACTTGGTCATTCAACAGATACGAAATGTAATTACGGAAAGGCTAAATATAGTTAGAGATACAAAGAGAGGTAGGAAATGTAGTTCTTTTATACAAAACGTTGTAACTAGCTGCTAAATTAGAGGTCTATCAGTGCTAAAATAGATGCTCTCGTAGGTGTAATGACCCATTCGTTTGTTGGTATGGTAATATTCACAGTTTATTGCCAAAAAAAAATAATCTAAGTAATAATTGATGGTATGCACTGAACGTATATGCTAATATGTTGAATATTGTTTGATAGCACAAATCTAAAGATGAACACAATAAATCCGGACCAAAATCAGATATTGAGAGAGAGATTTGTATATATTTGCTAATACAAAATGTTCTAGAGTTCAAGAAGCCAACCCTTCAAAAGTAGGGTAGTGACCCTTATTTATAGTATCGCCTCATGGGCTTCATACAACATGAGGCCCTAAAGAATAAAGAAAAACTCTAAAATGGATTAGGATGGTCGTACGATCTGACACCCGTACGATTGACAGTACAATATGACAGGACGGTATTGACGCGTGGCAATCGTGCAACGGATCTCACGGACCAACGGCGGGGTGAAATTGAGAAGGAAAAGAAATTTTGAATATCCAACTAAACGTGGCGGGGTGAATGGTTTTAGTTCTATATAGTCTGGTAGGATTGTATTAGTTGCAAAAATAGTCTCCAACTCGTGGGAAGTGTTTGGCATTGGCTATATCAAAGATATGTTTATAAGCTGATTATCAAAGTATGGATCACTATTCAAAACAAAAAATTGATATTTGCTTAACAATGGATTTAGTATAGATATTTATACGACATCCACTACTTTATTTTCTTGGCTGTGAGATAAAGATGACAACAAAAGGAAATCAAGTATTATGAAACAGATTAAACAGCACCTGAACGTTTACTTTGAATAGATTTAGAAATTAGACCTCAAAGCTTGGGTACCTTACAATTATTCTTGAGAAATTATATCCAATTTCTTGACTGAACATCTATAGCTAAGTTGTCTGTTATATGAAATTCTTCATATTCCTCCATCTTGATCGCGTGTTTCATAGCTCTTTGTGTTCTATTCTGAACATTTTGGCATGGCTATCATTGTAATTGTTAAAAAAGACCGTGACTGGATCTATACTTATTTCATATTGAATTCAATTACCATTACAGGGTAATGATGGATAGCAACAATTATACTGAATTTGGAGTAAATATGACATATGGAGCTCATGTATACTTGACAGCGTGGTTGGTCAGTTGAATAACCCTGAATTCGCTTCGTAATGTGGTGAGAGCATAAATATCGTTCTGATAAGGTATGTCAGTTACAAGAATAATCTTTAACAATCTTTTGAGCATTTTCTAAAGCATGATCTTGATATCGGCTTTATTGGGTGGTATGCCTTTTTTATGTGATTTTTAACCTAGATCGAAGCTTAAGAGACTGGTTTGAGCCTTGAAAATTTCTTAGCTAAAATTAAGTACAACTTTTAATCTTTGTTTTCTCTCATTTGACTATTCAAGAGTGTACACCTTAGAAAGAATATGAAAATTAGGTAGGAAGAAAGAATAGATAAAGGAACAATGTAAAAAAAGTTTGAGAAGTTCACAGCAGGGAAATGGATACAACTAGAACTGTTCGCACGGTCATTTATTGCCAGAGAGCTTGTCCTTGCCCTTTAGAAGTGCTTCTACCAATAAATACGAACAACCTTGAACTGCTTGGCCTTACTTTACCTTTTTATCAAACAAAGAAGGAATTTGGCCTTTTCCTTCATAAATCATTATTAACTTTTTTTTTTAATGTCACCTTTGATTTAGATATTTACATCAGTGATGTTGTTATTGTTTAAAGTTAGTGAAAAAAATCAATTTTTAAGTCTAAATATCATTTTTTTAAAATTTCCTTTTGGAGATATATGTCGAGTATATATTTCAGTTTTTCATTCCTTCATGTGAGTACTAGACTATAGTTAGACACTAACTCAAAACGCAATGGCTCTTAGTATTACAAAACCCATATTTATTGCCTATTGAATTTTATTTTCTGCCAGAGCTTTAATATTTTAAGGGGTTGGTTTGTATCTTAATGAACGTGCATTTAAGATCAAAATTTTGATGTCTCGAGTTATTTCAAAGCTGGAGATATGGAGTTACTCAGATGTTGTTTAAAAAGATAATATGGTCTCGTGAAATGACATCTGGATATGCTGAGAAGGAGCTTGTAATGGAGGCAACTGCATTGTACATTCCTGTGGAGTAGGATCATCTGAACCTTTATGTTTGGTGCTTCTTTATTATTCAAGCTATCTACAGAATTGCATAAAAAGTGAACGATTCTATGATGATATACTTATCAAAAAGAAAAGAAAAAAGTAGTATGTCCAAGTGTATAGTTATTTTGGGACCCGGCTCCCCTCCTAGTGATCTCCTCATGTTCCTCCAGTGCTATCCTAAATGAACTCCACGTGTCCTTTTAATTTTTAACGGACCAGATGCATTTTGCTAACCCAATTAATATTAACCATAGTTACCAGCATTTCTCTATCCTCTTTCTTCACTGCTTTCGTTCCGCCCCGAAATCTATACAGAAATGAGAAAATAGAGCGAGTAGATGTAAAAATTTACTTGTGTAAACCAAGTAACTGGAACTAATAGGAATAATATCAAAAGAAAAATGTTAAAACAGAGTGAGCAGCCTCCTCAATTGAAGAATACAATTATAAAAACAGCAAGAGGTAAAGAAAATCCAAGAAAATTTCTTATGCCTTTCACAAAGAAAAACCCAAATTCTACATTCAAGTGCATCAACAATTTTTCCCTTTCCAATTTTCATGCCCTCTCTGTAGGTCCTTTAGTTGGTGTTTATAGTTCTAAAGAAATTTCAAGTTGACGAGTTTTTAAATTCGAAGAAGACAACAAACAAAGCTTTGTTGATACCCATTGTCGCCGGAACTTAGTTTTAAAGTGGTTGGATGCACTTTCGAATTTTTCAAAATTTATAACCCAATTGCATCCTTAGATTTGTTCTCCTCTAGTTATTGAGTGACTTGGTATGAAATGTGTTTTGTTTTTGTGTGAGTAAAAACAGTGATGAAAAAAGAGTGATTTGTGTTGGACATCTGCATTTTCCTGTTTTACTTTTCAAAGAGATTAGATAGTTAAGGAAGAGGTTTTGCTTACAGTGAGAAGGAAGGACCGAAGTGAGAGATAATATTAATCATAGTTAATATCATTGGGTTAGCAAAATGTATTTGGTCCATTAAAAGATTAACAGGACAGTGGAGTTCATTTAGGATAGTACTGGAGGGACAGGAGGAGATTACCACTGGAGGGGAGCTTGAAGAAAGAGGATAGAGAAATGCTGGTAACTATGGTTAATATTAATTGGGTTAGCAAAATGCATCTGGTCCGTTAAAAATTAAAAGGACACGTGGAGTTCATTTAGGATAGCACTGGAGGAACATGAGGAGATCACTACTGGAGGGGAGCCGGGTCCGTTATTTTGCAACACCTTGATCAATATATATACTAAGTGAGGGAACCTGATTAAGATTTACACTATCAAATCTGAAAATTAACAAAACAAGGTGGAATGTTGAATCATCAAGTGGGGGTGTACGTGTAACATGGTGGGAAACCATATACATAGAATAAGGCAAAGTGCAAATGACATTTTCCAATGCATTTGTTGGATATCAACTTTCAAGAACAAGAAAGCATATGCATGACTTCTCACGGCCAGATTGAGGTTTTAAAAAAAAAAAAACAGTTTGTAGCTTAATAAAATTCTAAGGAGAAGACAAGGAGATAGAGGTGGAAAAGCAAGAACAAGTATAAAGATTTAAGACACAAATTGGGGTCAAGTATCCAAGGTAAGAATTGGTTATTTCTTTTACATTTAGAATGAGTTGGATGCATTGTGAATATGTATAAAATGGTGCATGTTGGTATTGAATGTTGTTGAAATTTAAAGTTAGCCGTGTGAAGGGCTTATGTGAAGTAATGTTTGAATTTCTTGTACATGTATTAAGGATGGTTTGAATGATGTAGTGTGTTTGAAAGGAATGAAAATTGTGGAATTTTGTATGTGGTTGTGTTGAAGCCGTGTAGGAGTTGATTTAAGGAGTTAATGGACCGTTTTATGTGATACTTTAGTTGTTTATTGTTATGGACATAGTGGTGTATTGTTTGCATTTTAAATATGTGAGTTAAGATGTAAAAGAAATGATATATGTGGAAGTGGGAAAAACAGTCCAACCGTGGACTGTTTTATGTAAATGGATGGGCTAATTTAGTTTGAATGTTGATTGTTGTTGTCATGGGTTCTAAAATAAGAATGAAGACATTGATGGTTAAAAAGTGGAGTTGAAGTCGTTATGGGCTGTTGTAGGAGTTAGTATGCTATTAATATAGTCTCTTGCAGTTATATAGACAATGTTGCTAAACGTGTTATTGTTGTTTGGTTGGAGTTGGACAATTGCAAGTTATTGCGATTTTTGTAAACTTGATAGATAAGTGTTGATCACAAGAAATTGTAAATGGTAATGTTATGTTGCTGTTTTGGGCCGTGAGCAGGAGTTATTTTTTATCAAGCATGATAGTTAATTTTAAGTAGAATTATAGTTGTTGTTGTCCCGAACTATATGGCGAAAAGATTGAAAAGTTAAAGTTGGAATTGTGTTGATACGATCATATTGTCGCTTTTTTTTATTGGATTGAAGGAATTGAAAGTATAAGTGTGCCCATGTATTGTTGCTGGTATTTCTGTGTCTACGGGAACACAATTGGAAATTTGGATAGGTGAACCTATAAGGGGAAGTGCTGCCGAATTTTCGCCAAAATGCTAGATAATAGAATACTTAAGTGAGAACATATATATAGACTGGAATGTAGGTCCTATAGAAGAATGAACTATAGAGTGGCGAACTAGGAAATATAGTTACTAACGATAACGTCACTTTTATATAAATAGGCGAAAAGAGCAACGAGGCAAAAGGGATTCACGGATAGTCGTCGACAGGTATGTAAAGCTATCCTTTTCTTTCTCGTGGCATGTCCTAGATGTACTAGGTTTGAAATTGAACCTCGGGGGATATTCTGTTTATAGCAAACTAAATCTGAAAATGTCCATTTTTCATTCAATAGAATTGAATCCTATAAGTACGTTTTGTTGAAAGAATTTGGTAAGTTTACACAAATTGCTTGGAAAGTTAGGAGATTGTTTGAAGATCTCCAGGGATGACTCTATAGACTTAATGTACGTAAATTGAGCCTATCACTTTAGTTGGCCCGAGGTGGGCCCACTATGCTCGATTTCACTCTTATTGCATTTTAACCTATTTTGAGAAGTTTTAAAGGAAACGTCTTAACTACTCTTCTGACTACTAAATGACACTTGTTTAAGTTATTCTATTAAGTCTTATAAATTATTTTGGAATATGGAAATGATCCCAAGAAGACTATTATCACATAATCTATTTTGTAAATATACTCACCGTGACTATCGTGCGGTTTCATTAATACGGTTGTTGTTCGGAATACTCCATCGAGTCCTTGTAAAATGTATTATGTCTCATATTGCATTAGTTTCTCACTACTCCACTCGTGGATGTCTCAATGTTTCCTTCACTGAGCCCGGGCCAGGATATGTTGTCAAGTGTATTCCTCTACATTGTTCGCCGTGCCTCGATGGTGAGGGGGCAGGTATACGTGTACATGGGTTGTGGAGTATGATGTGCCATGTACACTATTTTGATATGATATGATATGATATGATCCGATATGGCCATTTGACATGACATGGTATGTTATGGGGTTATCCCCTATTCTGATCCTTATGTGTTGTGGCACCAGCGTCGGGAGGGTGACCACGTTCTGTCTACCGAGTCCCTTGGCGGGGGCCGGACATGATATGGCATATGTTTCTGTACACATTCCTTATGTTTTGAAATATGCATTTGGTATTCTGGATTTTTGCATTCCTTTCTGTTCGTTCTGTTTCCGGTTATGATTTTGGTTTCTCTACTTCAGGATTTACATATTCAGTACATATTTCGTACTGACCCCCTTTCTTCGGGGGCTGCGTTTTCATGCCGCGCAGGTACATACGACAGGTTCGCTGATCCGCCCGCTTAGGATCTTATTCCGCTGTTCTGAGGCGCTCTCTTATCCGGAGCCTATATTTTTGGTACAGTCTCCTGCTATTGTATAAATGTACGTCACTCAGGGGTACGACGGGGCCCTGTCCCGTCATATGATTTTGTCGGTCTGTTTAGAGGTCTGTGGACATGTTTGTGGGTTGGGGGTCTTCCTGTATGAATGCGTGTATATGTTGTGTTTGGGCGATCCCATTCGCCGCGGCGGCCGGTCCGCATATGTTTAAATGTTGCTTTGTTGGTCCTGTGTGGCCTTTGTTGGTATTTTCTGTGCGCAGGGTATATTGGATAGTCCGTAAAACAAAGGAAACTCTGCCGAAATTTTTCTGGAATTTATCTAAATTTAAAATATAGTCTTGTCGGCTTCTGCTATATACTAGAATGCGGTTAATAAAATCTGAGATAGCACCTGATAGATGTGTCTGGGTGCCCAGATCGGGCACTAGTCACGGCCTACGGGGTTGGGTCGTGACACCGGATAAGGTGCTCAAAACTTCCGCTTTTAAATAAGGAGCCAACAGAGACTAGGACAGTGTCTCTAAAATGTATCGTTGATGAGACTGTCTTGCTGAGAAACCTGAAGCTTTTTGACATGGATGCTAACTAATTCAACAGTCCAATTCCCTTCGAGCTTTATAATTTGTCAAAAACTATCAAATTTTTTATAGTGTTTTCTATAGTGTGTTGCCATTCCTTTTTGTTTTGACCTAGGGAATCTAATATGTCATCATTTGGAGTTTTACGATGACACTTTTCCTGATTTCAATGATATGTGGTGTGGTTAAATGGTTCATTTAGATCACTGCCAAGTAAAATGTTGCATTCTTTTAATCTCTACAGTTTAGACTTATTTAGTTTATGGCGCCTATGCACTTGGAGCAGATATAAATGAGCTACTAAAAATGTAAAATATTGGCCCCGTGCCAATACCTGAGCTTTTCTCTATGATGAAGCAAGAAGGATTTATGACTGATTAAGTAGACACTGATTGGCAACTTGGGCTGTCATGCAGGCAGTTGGACAAAGGAGTTAATGGATTCTATGTGGAAGGTTTATATTGCTATTTTTGAATAAAACATTATAGTTCTCTGACTCATCTTCTACTCCCAGTGGCTATATAGGAGAAGCATTTAGCTTATGTGTAAAACGACATGCACCAAAGAGTACTAAATATGGTATTCTCTTTTAGGGTTTGCTTGATGCATCATGATGTTGGAACTTCCGGATGAGGAGTTCAAAACTTCCGCTTTTAAATAAGGAGCCAATAGAGACTAGGACAGTGTCTCTAATCAAAAGTATCATTGATGAGACTGTCTTGCTGAGAAACTTGAAGCTTTTGACATGGATGCTAACCAATTCAACAGTCCAATTCCCTTCGAGCTTTATAATTTGTCAAAAACTATCAATTTTTTATAGTGTTTTTTATAGTATGTTGCCATTCCTTTTTGTTTTGACCTAGGGAATCTAATATGTAATCATTTGGAGTTTTACGATGACACTTTTCCTGATTTCAATGATATGTGGTGTGGTTAAATGGTTCAGTTGGATCACTGCCAAGTAAAATGTTGCATTCTTTTGTTTTCTACAGTTTAGACTTCTTTAGTTTTTGGCGCCTATGCACTTAGAGCAGATATAAACGAGCTACTAAAATTGTGAAATGTTGGAATACTTGAGCTTTTCTCTATGATGAAGCAAGAAGGATTTATGACTGATTAAGTAGACACTGATTGGCAACTTGGGCTGTCATGCAGGCATGTTGGACAAAGGAGTTAATGGATTCTATGAGGAAGGTTTATAGTGTTATTTTTTAATAAAACATCATAGTTCTCTGACTCATCTTCTACTCCCAGTGGCTATATAGGAGATACATTTTAGCTTATGTGTAAAATGACAGATGAACCAAAGAGTAATAAATATGGTATTCTCTTTTAGGGTTTGCTTGATGCATCATGATGTTGGAACTTCCAGATGAGGTGCTCAAAACTTCCGCTTTTAAATAAGGAGCCAACAGAGACTAGGACAGTGTCTCTAAAATGTATCGTTGATGAGACTGTCTTGCTGAGAAACCTGAAGCTTTTTGACATGGATGCTAACTAATTCAACAGTCCAATTCCCTTCGAGCTTTATAATTTGTCAAAAACTATCAAATTTTTTATAGTGTTTTCTATAGTGTGTTGCCATTCCTTTTTGTTTTGACCTAGGGAATCTAATATGTCATCATTTGGAGTTTTACGATGACACTTTTCCTGATTTCAATGATATGTGGTGTGGTTAAATGGTTCATTTGGATCACTGTAAAGTAAAATGTTGCATTCTTTTGTTCTCTACGGTTTAGACTTCTTTAGTTTTTGGCGCCTCTGCACTTGGAGCAGATATAAACGAGCTACTAAAAATGTAAAATGTTGGGCCCGTGCTTTGCATTGGCCAATCTTATCTAGTTATATAAAAAAGTTGGTACAAGTGCCATTTGCACAAGTAATCACTTTTAAGGATGCCTTTAAAACATGGGATTAGCGCAACTATATCCATTTTAGTTTACAATTTTTGTACAAATGTGTCCCTTAAACACCATTAGCAAACCCGTCACACCAGTACATCACTCATAGCCACTATCCCCTCTCTCTAAATTTATTTCAATGGTTCAAATAAAATTTAGATCAGTAGTATGATGTTTGAACGACTCAAAGTAAATTTCAGACCAATATCTGAAGTTTGCACTGCTAATTAACTATTAGTAACAACCAAGATAATTTTTGTTGGAGTATCACATAAGTGAGATAGGAGGTCTTGGACAATCTTCTCCTCATGAGCTACCTTTTGCGGTTTTGTTAGGCCTAGGATTTATTTTTTAAACTTTTTTGTGGTTATAACCCTCCTTAGATACGCACCTCCATTAACACGCCCCTTAAATCCTCACCACTGAATTTTCTACTAGTTAGATCTTACTTTTCCTCCCAAACTTACCATGTTCTTCTTTGACAACAACTAGTAGTTGTTCCATCTTTCTTAGTGATGATCATGTATTCATGTTCGAGAGTCTACAATTTTCTACATACGCAAATATGAATCCCAACACTAATCCTTCTTCTTCATTATCTTCCATGTCTTCTACACGCTCCACCTTCAATTTACTCGTATTTTTAATGAGAAAGGGAAGGCCAATTACTGTGTCAATAAGATCTTTGCATTGTCATGGAATATCTCGATGAAACCAGCAATTATTTATTAAGGAGTGAAGAGTGGAATGTTTATAGAACATTTTAAACCGTGGCTAACTTGTAAATACATGATAAGAAAGTGGCTATACTAAGTAAATAATCCCATTGTGTTGGACGGCCCAATATAAATGAACTGGGCTACCTCCCAGATGGTCTAAGTTGACGTAAACTGGCCCATGAACACTAGATTTTCAAAAAATTGTGCGTATTGTCATTCAGGCAATTTGCAGGATTGTCCATCGCTGGAGGGTAGTCTTTGATTTTTACCCCTCAAAATGGTGGTTTTTAAATTTTGTTCTCCAGGCAGAAATTCTGCCTTAAATGATTTGCAAAATTCTGTCTCGCGAAATTCTGTCGTGCGAATTTTTTTTATTTATTTACTGAGCTGAGGTTCGAACACACAATCTCGAAATATTAAGCGAAAGACAAAACTTAAAGACCACTAATTTGAAGGCCAAAAATTAAAGACACCCCAAATGAAGGACAATCCCCGCAAAAAAAAAAAAAGTTGTCAATCATATGGACTGATCTTTAATTTTTGGCCCTAGACTTTCAGTGTTCCCTATTTCCCAAATAAACTCACTGTTCCTTGTATCAATTTCTTCAATTTAATTGAGTTGAATCCGACTTTTTGAGTTTTAACTATTCTTTTGAACAAAATGGGACTGGAATATTTATTTTGCAAAGAACTACTCCCTATATTTCAAAAAAAAATTCTTACTTTTTTTTTTAAGTACGTTTGAAAAAAAAGTCTCATTCTTTTTTTAATAATTCTTTAATTTCAATTTTTCACATGTCATATTTAAGACCATAAAATTAAAGGACATTTTATTACATTCTATATTTCTTTAATTTAAAACCACAAAAAAAAAAAAAAAAAAAAACTTTCTTAAACTACATGCCTTGTCAAACTAAGACAAATATATTCAAGAAATAACATATTTTAAAAAAGTTTTTGAGAAAAGAAGAAGTTAACTAAAGGAGGATAACGGAAAAGGCTCAAATATGTCATTGAACTATCGAAAATGTCTCATTTATATCACTCGTCAATAGTTTGGCCCATATATGTCATCACCGTCACCAAAATGACTCATTCATGCTATTTTTTATTAACACCGGTTTTACAATACCAGATATGACACATGGCCTCCAATTAGATGTACACATTGCTTAATTAAACTAGCCTAATTTTAAATCCCAAATTAATAAAAAAATCCAAACCAAATTAATGAAAAATGACATGAATGAGCCATTTTAGTAACGACGATGGTATAAATGAGCCAAACTATTTACGAGTGGCATAGATGAGTTATTTCCGATAGTTTGATGTCATATTTAAGCCTCTTCCGGAAGGATAATATTCAGGTCCCACTTCTAGAACTAGAAAAGCATCACAATGAAGTACTAGTAATTTCAACTTTAACATGGTCAATTCTTGGCCACGAAGCTTACCAACAACCATCTTCCAAAATCCATGTAACTTTTTATCTGTTAACTACTCTCAAAATTAATTGTTCAGTGTGAAGGCCTTCACTGCCCAATGTCTCTTTCAGCTTATGCGCTAATGTTTTAATTTCATAAACACTACAAGAAAGTATAAAAATTACATTAAAAAAAATTAATATTTGATAACAACTTAGTTTTATTGTTGACAAATGAACTTTTTTGTTACCAAACAATTTAATTTTGTTGTCATAGTATTGATTTTTGTTGCAAAAAGAACTTTGGAAACAAAAAAAAAATTGTTGCACGTCGTTGCAATAACAGCCTTTGCGAAAAGTTTATGCAACAAAACATATTTTTTTTGTTGCCAAAAAGTACTTTTTGCAACAATAATCAGTCTATGGCAACAACAAAAAAAAATTGTTGCCAAATATCTTTTTTCTTGTAGTGAAACATTGAGATAGAAATGATCCTTATTTGCTCCCACCGGATAAAAAAAGTGTTCACTTACCCTTTTTTTCTTCGATCAAAAAAAGTGTCCACTTATCAAATCAAGAAAGAATTAATCTTATTTTTTCAGATTTATCCCTATTAAGTGTTATGTGATCAAATACCAATACCTATTTAATTAGGGACAGTTTAGTCAAATTACCTATTTTTATATAAAAATTAATATTTTTTAAGGAGTATGCAAATGATTAAATGGACACTCTTTTTTATATGGAGGGAATATCAAACAAAATCACTCAAAATGCATAATATCTTATTTGTCCCATCTCAAATTAGTTGTTGTAAAAGTAGTTTGTAATGTGCGGTGAGTCCCACATCCATGGCCAGATGCCATTATATTGGCTACGTACAGCTAAGCCCGTGTAGTTTAGAGATGAACAATGACATATTTATAAGATATATGGATTTATATATATTTAATTATATATCTAGATGGCTTGGGTCACGTAGGATCTTTAAATAAAGGCCTTATTTATTTTGAACAATTTTTGTTTTTGTTTATTTAATAGTTAAATTTTAAATTAAACAGAAGCGTCTGTTCATAAAAGGAGCGTTTCTTCAGAAACAGTCTTCTTCTAAACCTCTATAAGCAGAGGCGAATCCAGGATTTTAAGAGAATGAGTTCACCATTGAAAAAAAAAGTGTATTTAGTTAGGTTCGATCCCACAACCTTAAAGGATTCAACCCAAGGCTTAACCAGTGCTCCACTCAATCTAGTTTGACCATGTGTTCCTTCAGTTAATATTAGATATATTTTAAGAATTATATACATAATATACTGAGTTTAGTCGGGTGATCATGCGTTCAAGTGACCCATTTTTTATGCTTAAATTCTCCCTTGTCTATAAGTATGGACTCATGAAGTAGCGATACAATTTGCGTGTATGATTTCAGGCTTAGTTGTATCGGGATAGAGATTTACTTGTAATCCCCAAAGAATATACAAGCAATAACTTTTGAATGATAGTGATTTTTCACGCCTCAAAGCTTTAATTTCTCTATTATTCTTCTATTCTTTCTAACAATTGTGATATCTCACTTCTTTGAAGTTAATTTGACTAATCTTCAATGTTAAGCTAGAGTAGATCAACTCAATATTCTACAATTAAAAAAATAACTTTCGAAATTCGAATGATGCCACATAAATTGAGACAGAAGAAATATTAAATTAGTATATAAAAAATATTCAATTTCATAAATTAAAGAGTGTTAGTTCTGACCATGCAAAATAGTGTAGTGCATATAAACAATTCAAATCAAAGTGACAGTTCAGCGAGCTCATAATTAATGCACTAGGTACGCCTCTATTTAATTTGCCCCCACCACTATTTATATCTCAAACCAAACACTTACCAAATATACCATCACTTCATTGCATCTTCATTCTTCTCATCTTTGAACATGGCTGAAAATGATCTTAAAATATTAGGTGCATGGCCTAGTCCATATGTTATGAGGCCACGTATAGCTCTTAACATAAAATCTTTGGGTTATGATTTCTTGGAAGAACAATTTGGTTCTAAGAGTGATCTTCTCCTTAAATCAAATCCTGTTTACAAGAAAATCCCAGTTCTAATTCATGATGGAAAGCCTATTTGTGAATCTCTCATTATTGTTCAGTATATTGATGAAAATTGGAATTCTGGTCCCTCTATTCTTCCTTCTGATCCTTATGATCGTGCAATTGCCAGATTTTGGGCCACTTATATTGATGATAAGGTGTGTGCTTAATTTTCAATTTCTTGCTTTCAGTTTCTTCTGTTCTTGTCTCCTATAGTTGAGTTATGAAGCCCGGAGCCTAAAGGGCATTTTTTTTTCAAGGAAATCAACCAAAAGGGCATATTAAACATGGGATAAACCAAAAGGGTTGTTCTGCCACTTAAAAAAAATTTGACAGCCCACACCAAACGTCTGTTTGTGCTGTGGGCTCCACAATTTTTTTAAGAAGAACTTTTTTTGTCACTGATGGTAGGCTCATTCAATAACTGCTAAGGAATCTATTTATTTTAATTAGGAATAAGTCACTATTACACCCTTGAACTATAGCTCAAGTTGTTACGATGCATCTTATTTTTTCTTCGATCCTATTACCTCCTAAATTTATTTAAAACGAAATAATTACCCCCTAAATGCTGATGTCCACTCTCATATGGGAGAGTGACATACACTCTTCTTGCCACATGTGTATTTATTTGTTTTAGAATTTTTTTTTCAGCTTACGTGTCAATTTAAAAAAAAAACTGATTTTTTTAAATGATTTTTAAAACCAGTTTTTTTTAACAAAAATTGACAATTTTTTTTTAAAACCCATTTAAAAAAAAAAACTGAAAACATGGATTAAAAAAGTAAATTTTCTTTTAAAAAAATGATTTTTAAAATATTTTTTTAAAAAAATGAAAATTTGATTTTTTTGAAAACCCGTTTTTTTTTAACAAAACTAAATACATGAATTTTTTTAAAATATGGAAAAATGGATTTGTTAAAAATACGGAAAACTTGATTATTTTTTAAAAATGTCTTAAAAAATCTTGATTTTCATGATTTCATTTTCTTAGGACACTTTTATTTTTCAAATAAAATCCGGAAAAAGTGTTTTTCTTGTCAAAATGTGAAAAAACTGAATTTTTATAAAATTTTGGAAAAATTAATTATTTTTTTTAAAATGTGGAAAACCCGTTTTTTAAAACTAAATTTGGAAAACTAGATTTATTTTCATATTTTAAGAAAATACAGATTTTTAAGAAAAAAATTAAATTTTCCCGTTTTTTATGTTTCTCACTCTCTCAAAGAGAGTGAAACGCACTCTCCTTGCCACGTCAACGTTTAGAGGGGTAATTATTCCATTTTAAATAAGTTTAGGGAGGTAATTATTCCATTTTAAATAAGTTTAGGGGGTAATAGGACCCAAAGAGAGGTAAGGTGTGTCGTAGCAATTTAGGGTATAATTCAGGGGGGTAATAGTGCCTTATCCCTTTTAATTAATTATGCAGGTAGCAAAAACAATTTTTTTTTTATTGGGACCGTGAACTGGTATGCGAACAATTATTACATATACAATCCAATCATAATTTTTCTGTATATACAATTTTAGATGTCCTGATGATGTAAGTTACTCTCTCCGTTTACTTTTATTTGTTCATTATATTAAAAATACGTTATCATTTTTACTCGTCCATTTTAGCATATCAAGAGAAAAAAAAACTTATTTTACACTTAATATTAATTACTGATTTTCAAATCATTCTTCAAGTTTATTGACACTATACACTAATTATTATGAGTATTATGGTAAAATATATACTTCATTTAGTAATTCTTAAGGGACGTGCACTGACAAAAGTGGACACGTAAATATAAACTGAAGGAGTATATTGAAATGTTTTACTGTTATTTTTTTATAATTATTATTTTAGTATTATTTGTAATTAAATTATTTCTCTTTTATTTACAACATAAATTTGAATTTTAGCTTCAATTGTCAAGATAATTACATGAGATTTTTATCTATATTTTCATATTTTTGACTTGTTACTTGAAATAATTTCATTTAAACTTTTATTTTTTTTAATCATGATTCAAAATCTTTTTTCTCTTATCTCATGTTCAAATGGGTCTTATCCTTTTGTATTTTCAAACTGGACGTTTTTCATTTTTTCGTCTTTATGTTATTTGTTTATTGTTATTGCATCATTTATTGTTAGTATTAATTGAGACTTTTTTATTAGCTTGTTATTTGATATTATACCATTAAATACATATTTCACTCCATTTAATAAAATATCGATAAACATATATATTCTTTTTATGCTGTTACCTGGCTTAATGAGGTACTTTTGTCTCTGCTTATATATATATATTAAGTATCAAAAAGTACAACAACAAAAATAATAAAGATACACCTTAATCCCGAGCTAATTTGTGATAGATCTAGTTTGGACCGTTTAGACACATTTGCTTCAATATTACAAAAACTAAATTCTTATAAACATGATTATAGTCTTGATTCAAATTTCTGAAGAAAAAGTATTTCCAAACAATCTTTGAAAAAAATACTTCGAGTAGATTTCTCCAATACTGTTTAAATGCCTACACGCCCCTATTATTCATTGTTTTTCTTTATTTATATGTGATCAATAAAAAAAATACAAACAATCCAACCAAATTAGTAGGTACGGTGTGACAAGTGACTGAACCATGCATTTTAATGAGCGAATTCAAAGAAAAATATAAAATGCCACGTTAAAGATTTGATTAAGAGCCTGTTTGGATGGACTTAAAAAAAGCAGCTTATAAGCTGTTTTAGATAAGCTAAATTAAGCGGGCTCAATTATTTTTTTAAGCTTATTTTAAGCACAAAATAGCTTATAAGCTGGCTAGTCAAACACTAAAAAAACTAAAAATAACTTATAAGCTGTTTTTAGCAACTTATAAGTCAATCCAAACGGGCTCTAAAAACAATTTGGACCCCTATTTAACGGCTTCTGGGCTTTAAAATAATATTTTATTAACTTACAAGTTAAAGCACACATTGATTGGAAAATTGGTTTGGACTGTATATGTACTTTGCATTAAAGTTCACTAAAAAAAAAAAAGTGGGGCCAGACCAAACGGACGTTTGATATTGGCCGTCTAAAAACTTGTAAGCCACAGAAACAACCCCTTTTGGGTTGTCCTATTTTTAACATGCCCCTTTGATTTATTCCATTGAAAAAAATGCCTTTTCGGCTCGGGACTCTTGAGTTATAAATGCTTATTCCCGAGTGTGTTTGGTATGGCAAAGTTATTTTACATGAAAAATGTTTTCTATGATGTGTGGTTATTTTTGTGGTGTAACCGGAAAATATTTGTTGTTCTTTTTTTCCTTATAATTATCTTAACTTTTAGTTTCTTGGTACTTGCTCCGATTAATACTTGGACATTATTTTTAATCGTCAATACTCAAAAAATTTATTAAAACGATCTCTAATTTGCTAATACTATTATCACTAATTTTTAACATATATATTTTTCACAAAAATATGAGAGAAAAGATTCACGAAAAAAAGACTGTCGTCGTACCAAATACACTCATGTAGCGCCCTATACAAATTCTACAGAGAGAGAGATGCGTAGTATATAAGGTAGTTAACTGGACTGTTAGGGTGTGTTTGGTAGGTAGGAAAATGTTTTCTTGAAAATAAGTGAATTTCTTATTTATTTTCTAGTATTTGGTACGGATGCAGAACAATAATTTTCCAAGAACATTTATATGTAATCTGGAAAAATTCAAAAGGGGTGGAGAAGGGGGTGGAGCCAGGTATAACTGAGGGGGTTCGGAACTCCTTTCGGCAGAAAATTACACTGTTTATACATAGTTAAAAACATATTTTATATATATATATAGTGGATGTCGAACCCCCTTTGGCTTCCTCATGTATTTACTTTTTCGAGTCCACTAAACAGTATAGAGGACCAAGTTCTCTATCTGTTTCCTTAAGTCATGCAGAATATAAATAACACAAAATATTTACGTGGAAACCTCCTTGCTCAAGGGAGTAAAACCACAACCCACTGTAATAAAATTTGCTCAAACTTCACTATAAATGAGCAAATCTTTAGATTACAAACTATTGCAACCTAGGAATTAAACTATTAGTCCCTCCCCTTACAATAACTCTATTGCAAGATCATTACAATAACTCTATTGCAAAGACACACTTTGACTAACTCTAGCTAAGTGTACAACTCAGAACACTTGAGAAATAAACCTACCAAACACTTCTTGAAAACAGCGTAGGAATATAAGTTAAAGAACAAAAGACAAAATCAACAAACCTAAGGACTTAAAACATCTTCAGTGATAAGGGAACTGGTCCTTCTGGTTGTGGCAGCTTTGTTCTTGGTGAGAGCACTTGGAGTGCGGCGGCTTGCAGTTAAGATATGAGAGATTTTCGGAATTGCAAGTGTTAGGTTTTCACTTGTAACATGTTGTTGATATCGGTGGAGCAAGTGCGTAGATGTGAAAGCGACATTCCATTCGTTTTGGCCACTAGCGAACTGCAGCTGTGTTGCTGCACTGCTACCAGTCGGTACAGTACCAACAGTTTTACAACTGTAGAATTGACCTTTGCAACGGCTAGAAATTGATCCCTTCTGTTCCTCTAAAAACGTATCTGGTTCCTCGAATTAGTTTGTCAAATCATCAAAACATAAAATAGCATAACTTATCAATTTCTCTATTTTTGATGATGACAAACTCATAATTTATGTTCCCCCTGAGAATCAGATTTCCCACTTGTTCCACCGAGAATCAAGCCCATCTTTCAACATAACAACGTATCAGTACTTCCACCAACATATTGTTAGGTGTGGAATTGGCCAAACAAGTCAATTCTTTTGTTCACATAGTCGTGATGTAAGCGCTTACCTCATAATAGTTGTGATGTAAGCGCTTACCTCATCATAGGAAATTCATTCCTATAAATAGGTAGCTTATGGTTCATTTGTAAGATATCATCAAGATCATTTGCTAAACACATCCCAAAGAGAGAAAAAAATCTAAGAGAAATACTCTTAGTGAAAGGCCTAAGTAAGAGAAGGTCTTTGAAAGAATTTTCTGTGGTAAAATTCTTGAGTGTAATTGGGATTGGGGTTGTGAGGTTGAGTGTTGTAAACACTTGTAATATTTCTTCTTTAATAAGATCTGCAGCAGCAACGTGGACGTAGCTCTCACATTGAGGGTGAACCACTATAAATCTGTGTGTGCTATTTATTCTTCGCTTACATCACTGCGTAAGTAGGTTCTGTCTAAGGAGGTTGGTATTTAAGTGGTCCAGCTGTGACCCTCCAATCTTTCCTGGGAACCTGCTTACAAAGGTCGGATTTGGGATTTAAATCCTAACACATATCAGCATCGTATCTTCCCCCTAATTACTAAACACGCTCTTAGTGTGTTATAGATTTCCTTGTGGTAAAATTTTCCGCCTTTATGTGTGTGTAATAGTGGCGACTCTCAGTAATTATCATGATAATGACATCTATAACGTTAGTATCTCGCGGACTGCTAGGTTGTTAATCACGACTCTTGAGCAATTAATTAACATGATAATGATTTCCAATTAAACATGTAAATATTTTGTGAACTGTTAGGTTATAAATCCATTTTAGCCTGTCACATTTACTTTTAGGTGTGTTCAGCGAGGAAAATGTTTTCCTAGAGAAAAGTCGTACTAACTTTTAGGTGTGGTCGACGAGGAAAATGTTTTCTTAGAGAAAAGAAGTACCAAACACTAGAAAATATTTTAGTACTCATTTCTTCAGTGATAAGATCTCTTCTTCTGAAAATTGACGTACAAGACTATAGCCGGCTCTAGTCTTGTTAAGTTGTTTGCCTTCTGTCCTTTTGGCTAAACGGAGAGAGAAAATGTGAAAGAGTAAAAGAAAAAGAAGGTTATTATGGATCACAGTTTAATTGTACTAGTAATCTTATTATAGCTCATTTAAAACAGTCCAAAATGCGTTAGTAATCACAATATTATCAGACAATGAAGTAGAAAGTAGGTGGCATCAACCACAAAACATACCATTACATTTTGGCAAAGAAAAAAAATCAAAGAGCACTTGCTGTAGTATTTGGCATTTCATTTACATAGGCTAAATATTGGATTCTTTGGGTGTGTTCGTTTTTCATGGAAAATGTTTTTAAGGAAAATAAGTGTTTTTTTTTTGTGTTCGGTACTTAAGCAAAAAATGTTATCCAAAAAGCATTTTATATAATCTGGACAAATACTATAGGGGGTGAGGGTGGGGTGAGTATGAGTGGGGGTAGGGGTTGGGGGTGAAGATGAGGTGTGTTCGAGGGTGGCGAGGAGACAATCAATGTGGAATGCCACTTGTACGACTTGTTTTCCCTACTTCCACAGGGAAGTCATTTTCCCCATTCTTAAGGAACTTGTTTTCCTAGATAAATGTTTTCCAAGAGTTTTGATTAACCGAACATGAGAAAATTGGAAAATGAACTCCAAAAAATATTTTCCTCCATACCGAAACACCCTTTGTGGGTTCAAGTTTTCTTTATCAGTTGTAGTAGTATAAATCAGGGGTTGAACTACATGTGTTGAAGGGGGGTTCAGTTAATCCCCTTCGTAGTGTGCAAATAGGGTAAAAACAATCTTTTTCATACATATAAATTATTGTGCAATCTTTTCCATACATATAAATTATTGACTTCTCTTGACATGAAAGAAGTTTGTAGTGTAGTAGTAAAGTGGCTCAAAAATTGCTTTACATCGTAGGTTCGAAACTCAGGTTTGACATTCTTGCATTTTGAAATCCTGCCTCTGGCACGGATAAAATTGACATTTTAATTGATGCTGCAGTGGTTTCCAGCACTGCGTGGCATAGCAGCAGCACAAGGAGAGGACGCGAAAAAGGCGGCAATAGAGTCGGTGGTCGAAGGCCTAGTGTTGTTGGAAGATGCCTTCAAGAATTGCAGCAAAGGTGAGAAGTTCTTTGGTGGAGACAAAATTGGATACTTAGACATTGCACTTGGCTGCTTCTTGGGTTGGGTGAGGGTGACTGAGAAGATGAACAATGTAAAGCTACTTGATGAAGCCAAGACTCCAGGTTTATATAAATGGGCTGAAGATTTTTGTGCTGATAGTTCTGTCAAAGATGTCATGCCTGAAACTAATAAGCTTGCTGAGGTTGCTAAGATCATTCAGGCCAAAATTAGAGCCCAAGCATCTAGCTAAGTTCATATGTCTTCTTCTTTCAAGGTGTGTTTAGACTATCAAGTCTTGGTAGTTATTTTCAATCTCTAGCAAAGATGATGTATGAGCACAACATTTGGTCTTTGAACTGGTCAAAAAATACATTGTTCCTTGTGTAATAAGCTATTCAGAAATGAGTACAAGAAGCCAAGATATAGCATCTGTTGGCTATTTCTAAATGATGTCTTGGTGTGGTGCCTTGAGCAGCATAGAACATATTGACTTGTCATTCCAGAAGTCATATATTATTCTAAGTCAGGAGAAGGTATTAACTCTTGTGATACTGGTAAAGGGCGATTTCATTGCTTGTTTTAAAACTAAATCCCCCTTAATATCTTGTTCATGTGGATGATTCTTGATTCAATCATGGTTCGTCTTTTGAATCATGTATAACTAATCCTGGTATAATTTAATACACCAATTACTAGTTACTACTCCTTCCGTTCCACTTTGTTTGGCACTATTTCCTTATTAGTTCATTCTAAAAAGACAGACACATTCCTATATTTCCTTAGCGAGAAGCTTTCATAGCCACGTAAATGCTACAACATGTTTAAGAACACGAGTTTTAAAAGTTTTATAACCACACAAATATAATGACATAAGTATTTAAGTTATAAGTTTCAAAATGTTTGAAATTTTTTGGGATGGAGGGGGAGGAGCAATCTTAAATTGTCAAAGTCTCTTTGAAGAACTTTGCACAGCAAATGGACAAACTTATAAGGTCCTCTCATTTTAATGTTCTCACCCACGCACACTGCCAACTAACTTCACAGTCCGCTCTTCACACCACACTTTAAGCACTATTTATATCTCAAACTCTTGCCCAATATTTTGAAAACATCACCTATTTAATTAGCTTCTTAATTTCCTCTCTCTATAATTGCATTTTCTGTTTCTAATTCTTCTTTGATCATGGCTGAAAATGATGTGAAACTATTAGGATCATGGCCTAGTACATTTGTCATGAGGCCTCGGATAGCCCTTAACATAAAATCTGTGGACTATGATTTCTTGGAGGAACAAATTGCTTCAAAAGGTGAGCTTCTCCTTAAATCAAATCCAGTTTACAAGAAAATCCCAGTTCTAATTCATTATGGAAAGCCCATTTGTGAATCTCTCATCATTGTTCAGTATATTGATGAATATTGGAGTTCTGGTCCCTCTATTTTTCCCTCTGATCCTTGTGATCGTGCCATTGCCCGCTTTTGGGCCTGTTATATCGACGACAAGGTACACATTTCTGGTTTCTTGTGTGTTCATGATCTCTCTTCTTGTCTTTAAAAGCTTAAGTTATTGGAAAGCAAACTTTAAATTACTTAATTATATTATGCCTCCTATGTGAGTGTCTGATTCTTTTTCATTGGCCAAAAATGTAGTGTCTTTTTGCTTTCTGAGTGGTGGTGGCACCTCTAATACTATGTCAAAATGGTTGATCATCTCATCTAAAAGCTTAAGTATTAGGAATGGCACACTTTTAATTGCTGATTATATTAATTATGTCTAACTATTAAATTTCTCTGCTTAATAATTGATAGCTACCTTTAATTGTATGTTAGTAGTTTGAGTACTACATTTGACAAAGAACAAAAACACAGAGAACTTGCAGTAGTGTTTTATATTTCATTTAGATAGGCTAAATATTGGATTCCATCAGACACTCACATTGGTACATCTGTCAAAGAACAGAGATCCTCACGTCATGAGCTAGCTTTTGGAATTAAGTTAGCTTTTGCGTGAGAGTTGGTTACCATCCCTATTCTTGGTTTACCCAATGTTGGCCCCCATATTATGTTGTTCACGCTCCAGGTGTTCAGTCTTGAATGTGAGGGGGAAAGTGTCAGGATCCCACATTAGTTGAGGGAATAGGTTGTTGTCTCTTTATATGGTCTTGCGCAATCATCACCTCATTACCTAGTTGAGGTTGATTTAGGCATAAGGTCTATTTTCTTAACAAATTCTTTGCGAGGTTCATGTTTCTCTTTGCAGTGGTTGCAGTAGTATTTACATTTTAATTGATGCTGCAGTGGTTTCCATTACTTCGTCGCTTAGTGGTAGCCCAAGGAGACGACGCCATAAAGGCAGCACTGTATCCTGTGGTCGAAGGTCTGGTGTTGTTGGAAGATGCCTTCAAAAATTGCAGCAAAGGCAATAAGTTTTTTGGCGGAGACAAAATCGGATACGTTGACATTGCACTTGGCTGCTTCTTGGGTTGGATGAGCGTGACTGAGAAGATGAACAACATAAAGCTGCTCGATGAAGCCAAGATTCCACGTCTATACAAATGGGCTGGAGATTTTTGTGCTGATAGTGCTGTCAAAGATGTCATGCCTGAAACTGATAAGCTTGCTGAGGCTGCTAAGGCCCTTCTACCCAAAATTAGAGCTGACGCTTCTAGCTAAATCTGTACCGTCTTCTTCTTTCAAGATATGCTTAGCCTATGAAGTCTTGGTATCTATTTTTAATCTCTAGCTAAGACCATATATATGAAAACAACATTTGGCCTTTGAAAGGGATAATATACCTTTTGTAATAAATTACTCTGAACTGCGTACATGAAGCCAAGAACTACACTATCTGTTGGTTAACTCTATATGTGTCTCTTTGATGTTTGTTTCTGTTTTTAAAACTGAAAATCTTCTGAGCAATAGCCGAGCTGAAATATATAGAAATTCTTGGTGAGTTACAACACAATCAAACCTGAACGGGTTGCCTTAAGCAACAGAGGACATTAACTTATTATTTCTGGTAGTAGCATGAACTGTTATCTTCACATTTGTGGTAAATGGAAGAATTTTATGGTTGCCAATTCATTATTTTAAGTTAGGAGAAGGAATTAACTATTGTGATGCTGGTAAAGGTGATCTCATTTTGTCTGTTGACTAGTTCTCAATCCAACTATAATAGTAGAAAATTTAGATACACTCATCTTGTGAGTCACTAAAGTTATTAAAAACTATAGGCCAAATATTAAAAGATGAATAAAGGACTAGATCCATGACACATAGAGATACTGTTTGCAGTCTTTAAAGATTACTTCGTAGACAATAGAAGCTTAATAGTATTCTCCGCCAGCAAAGAGAATCTTGCTGATCCTACATTGTTTGTTCAGACGAGGTCTAAGGGGGCATAAAAAGAGTAATTCTGTCCTAAATTGCTTACATTTAGAGTCCTTGAGTTGGCTATGGCAACCAGCAATGTAAAGCTTCTGGGAAGAAATGGATGCCCTTTTGTGAATCGGGTTCAAATGGCCCTTAACTTGAAGTCCATCGACCATGAATTCATCGAAGAGAATCCTTTCAAGAAAAGTGAGCTTCTCCTCAAATCAAATCCTGTTAGTAAGAAAGTCCCAGTTCTCTTCCACGCTGAAAAGACTATCTGTGAGTCTCTCCTCATCGTGCAATACATCGATAAAGCCTATATTGGGCAATGGTCCCACCATACTTCCTTCTGATCCTTATGAACGTGCCACTGCCCGGTTTTGGGCAGCCTATATTGATGAAAAAGTAAGGTTTTTGCTATACATTAACCTCTTTTTGCTTCCATTTTCTTTTTGTTTTTGCTATTTAATTTGAGTCCACTTCTGCTGATTTTGCCATGTCCTGAAGGATTCTGCAACTTCCAAGCGTAGGTATTAATCTACAACTTTTCCTAATTTTCCTGCTGAAGTTATAAAAGAAAATGTGATGTGAAGTTGCAACTAGGACCTTCTTTGAAGGGAAGAGCGTTAAAATAACCATCTACTATACGAAATATCTTAATTTTATCCTCCATTATACTTTGAGATCATTCATATTCTTGTTGTTACCAAATTATCTTGTATTTGCCTTGACCTCAACGAAGCTCCAACCTTAAACGTGAAATCGACCCAATCCATGCTAGAGCGCTGTTAAAGTCAAGCATAAGTTCAAGACGATTTATTAACAATACGAGTATGAATACCTGCAAAGTATAGCAGAGGGTAAAATTTAAATATTCCATGTAGTACAGGGTTAATTTTGCAGCATCCTTTTCCTTTCTTTGAATCTAGAGTGTAGCTTTTTCTTTTTCATGTTGGTAATAATATTACTATCTAAATATAGAATGTTGTATGCAGTGGTTTCCATTAACAGCAGAGTATAGGAAAGCAGAAGGAGAAGAAGCAAAGGCAGCAGTGAGAGACAAAGTGATTGAAGGGACATTGCTGCTAGAGGAAGCTTTCATCAAATGCAGCAAAGGCAAATCTTTCTATAGTGGAGATAACATTGGTTACATTGACATTGTTCTTGGGAGCTTATTGGGATGGCTTAAAGCAGAAGAAATTTTGACTTCCACAAAAATATTTGATGAAACCATGATTCCGAAATTAGTCGCATGGGCTGAGAGATTTTGTGCAGACAAAACAGTGAAGGATTTCATCCCGGAATCTGAGAAACTTGCTGAAGGTTTCAAGAAGTTTGAGAAACTAAAAGCTGCCTCAAACTCAAATTAGGGGTTGCTTTTAATGGAGTTAGTATGTGTAGAAACTTGATCCTGCTTCTATGAATGTACGTTGTATGTAATGGCCAATGCAAAAAGGTTTTACAAGATATAATTCAACAAATTATAAGTGATTGTTACTCTTATGAATGGACTAAATGAGATTGTTTTAATATCTTTTTAGTACTGACATATTTAAAGCAACTTGATCAAGCCCCAGCTTAAGCCTCATGGAGTCTACTCTCGTCTTTGTAAGTCAAAAATGAAAAAGATTGAGAACCATTTCTACCATTTACTGTTTTTTTATTTCCTTTCCCCTCTAAACCTACAATAATTTCTGCCCAAGATTTTGCAAAGCTCAATCTGTCTCTAACCTGTCTTCTTTTTTCTTTACACAAAGGCATGCTTGATTTAGATTATCAAACTGTAGTTGATTGTTTTAATTAAGTTCTTCTATGACAATTACTACAATAATCAATTCCTCAAATGAAGTAACAGTTTGTTATGAGTACTTGAAATTTATTCTTCTGTAAACAGCTAAACATTGATTATCATTAATCTTAAATAGAAAATATGGCTACATATACTGAAATTATCTGAACAGAACAGAAATTCGGTATTGATTTCTAGGAAGGTTTTTGTTTTGATTTCGATTGCTAAGAATGGTATCACGAGTCAATGTTAGCTAGAGAAATGTAGTAGTCATGTTAGCTTCCATAACAATGGTGCGATAAAAAAGCATTTCATTCCACATAAAAAGAACATCAAAATGGAAATGAGAACAAAAGAAATAAGCTCAGTATGGAACTAGGCAATAATGTCTCAAACAGCAAAATATATTGCATACTTACTACACTTGACACTTAATTAACTATGATATAAAGGGTCACCTAATAGATTAACATTCACAAACCTACAAAGTAGGCACATAGAAACATACACAACTGCAATAGGTCATGATCTCTGGCTTTGTGTTGCTACTCCATAGTAAAACTTCTCATGAATATGGCCTACAACATCCAATGCTCTGCAGGAGGCAATAGAATACATTACAAAAGGACCATTAAATGTAATAATATCACGAGTATAAATATTGCTTTTACCTTTGAAATACTTGCCGGAAACCATATATTGCACAAAGTATGGCATATATGTAGGGAAAAGAACAAAGAGTTCGCTCTCCACATTTTCGATACGAACTTGACGGCCAGTCTGGTATATTAACAAAAAGCTAAATTATTTCTCATGTAATATGAAACAAAATAATGATAAATTAATGAGCTAGATTTTAAAAGGTATTAACACATACATTACTTGATGATGCGTGTACCAGCGCACTCCCCAGAAGAATCAGTATGCCAATGGGAGTATCAAAATCCTGATGGGACTGTCCAATTTCGGAGATGGTTAAGTTGAGGAGTTCATTCCACGTTGCACTACCACTTGCATCATTCCTTATTCTATTCACCCATTGCGCTTCAGGGTTGCAATAAGGCGGTATAGAATAAGTGATAGTCTTGAACTTGGCCAAGTCACTGGTTTGATTGTTTGCATTGCACATGTACAGTCGATACATGTACTGAATAAATGCAGCGAATCTAAAATTATCATACATGCTAGGATGCATCAAGGCTACCACTTTCATGCAACTACAAAAGAAGAAGAAATACTGGTGATTTACTTTAATCAAAGAATAACAGACATTGTATTTTTGTACTATACAGTAGATTCTTACTTTATAGTCTTAGACTCTTCAAGGCATTCCAGCAAATGCTCAACATCTTTGGGTAGATTTTCTCCCACAAAGCTACGTATGATGTCTAGCAGTTTGTTTATCGCTTCATTCCGTAAATCATCTGACAACGGGTGTGTGACCAGGCCAGCTACCCATATAGTCATATCACCCCTGACGTGTATTTTGTCTTGGTTAATCAGCGACACGGGAACTTTGTTTTTTTCAAATAGATCAAAGAAAAATTTAATGATTCCCCTGCAAACATTCAAATATATTACTTACAAAATCCTACAATCAGGGGTGCAACCAGAGAACAACTAACAACTAGTTTGAAATGTTCTTCCATTTAGTAATGGAAGTCATCCGTTGTCACTTTCGACTTGAGATAAAAAAGAAGAATAAAAGCTACCATAAAAGTGAAACTCACCGAACTACACGCCTTGCTGTGGAAGAGAGTCGATATTCTTTCAAATTTGTACCGAACACCCTATGCAGCTCCGTGACCCTTGCCGTTGTGCACCATTTTCTCAGGGTTAAACTATTTGCAAGATCAGCAACTTTTAACCTTTCTTGCCAAGCTAATAAGTTCATTACAGTCTCTGACAGATCCACCTCTCTTTGTAATCTTCTAAGTTCTTGTATTTCAGCTTCTGTGTCATTCATCAGAGATCTAAAGAAAGGATGGTGGTGTATTAGTATTACTGTGGTGGTGTAGAAAAAGTGTGTCACTGCTATGTATATACTAGTGTCGATGGCCAGTGCTAAGCCCGGACCCAAGCTCAATAAATTAAATTTCTTGTTTTTGTTGATTTTTTGTCATTACGAACACAAGAGTGGACATAACCCGCACGTTTGGTGGCACTTAACCTTGAGACCTTGAAGTCTCAGCACCTCCACCTTGCCACTTCAGCAAGGCTTCATTACCAACACGAGGTTGGACAAATTAGATTGTTTCTTCTCCATAAGCTAAGGACCCGTTTAGCCATAAAAATTAGTATTCACTTTTTTTCGAATGAAAATCAGTGTTTGGCCATAAAAATTCCAAATCCAACTTGAAGTTGTATTTCGAATTTGGAAAACAACTTATAACATGTTTTCCAACAAACTTTTCACTTTTGAAGTTGTATTTAAATACATTCAAATATGAACACTGTTCCATATATTCTTTGCAAAAATTATAACCAAACACAACTTCATCTTCAACTCAAACGCTGTAAATTTCAAATAAAGTAAAAAATATTTGAAATTTATGGCCAAACGCCTACTAAGAGTGTGTTTGGTATGACGGTAAATGCTTTCCGAAAAATGTTTTCCTATTTTTTTTGTCTGGTTGCACTAAATATCTTGGAATATGTTTTTCTCAAAATAGGAAAAAATGTTTTCCTTAGAAATTTAAGGGAAACCCTGCGCACTATCCACCCCACCCCCACTCTTTCACCCCCAACACCCACCCCGCAAACCCCTACCACCCCCACACCCACCAACCCTACCCCCACTTCCCACCACGCCTACCCCCACCACTAGAAATTGTACTCCGAATTCAGAAAACTCATAAGTGTTTTACTTTGAATATATGCAAATGTTCTTAAAATGACATCTTCCCTCTAGCATATCAAACAAAAAAATCACTTATTTTCCAAGAAAATATTTTCAGTCATAGCAAACACACCCTTAAGCGTAAAATGAAGAATCTATATGATGCACAGACACTACTGAAAAAAAAAAAAAAAAGATTGAGTAGAATGGAGTGCATATATATTATACCTAGTTTTATATAGCGATTTGTTAGAAACATTAGAAGAAGATTGAGGATGTTGTTCCTTAATAGGATAATGGTGGAAAGCAGCGAAGAACAAAGAGGACCAGAGAGAATCATCGTTGGAGATTCGATGGAAGCGCGTGCAAGTTATGGAGAGGCTGCAAACATCTTTGTAGTTGAGCTTGGAGGATTCAATTCCGGTTTCCAGGATACGTCTCCATAGTTCGTCTGGTAAAGCTGATGCATTCATATTCAACAATATTTCTGTGTGATGTTCAATTAGGGTTTTAGAGAGTCTAGCTAAAATCTAAATAAAAGTGTAAATTTTAGGAGAAAATGACAGAATTGACCCTTATCTTTGGTAATAGGTTTAAAATAGTCCCTTGAATATAGCATTTTTGGTTGTTTAAGTTTGTAAAAATAGCATTTTTGATCTCTATCATTAGCTATTTACCAAAATATAGAAGTACAGATTTTGTATTTTTTTCAGGTGTAGTTTTTGTTATTTTTAGCCCTTTTTATTGGTCTGGTGTAAGGTGTTCGGACTAGTTTGGTCCTTGATATGTACTACTCTCATTGTCCCAATTTTTTTGACACATTTTTTTGGTCAAAAAAGGATGGTACCTTTTTATATTTAAAAATAATTTAATTTTATGAGATGATTTACAATTACACAAATATTTAAATCTTACTTTAGACTACAAATTTAAATTCTTCCTTTTTATTCCGAGTCTTCGTGCTTAGTGCCACATAAATTAGCAAGGAGGGAGTACAATTTCTAATCACATGAAAAACTAGAACCAGAAGTTGAATTTAATAGCCATTTCAAGTATCTATGAGCCCGTTTGGATTGGCTATAAGTCATTTTTTAACTTATTTAAGTATTTGGTAAAATAGAAAACAACTTAAATTAAGTTAAAAAGTGCTTAAAATAAGCTAAAACCAAGAAGTTGTTCAACCCAATTTTTTTTTTTTTTTTTGGCTTAAAAGCCATTTTAGTTTGACCAACAACTTGTCCCTTTTATCCCTTATATTTTCTGTTAATTCCAATACTACCTTACTTCCAAAAACCCTTCAAGCACTTTTATCCAAACACATAACTGCTTATTTATAAAATAACTTTCAGCACTTATGCTTAAAAATTATTTTTTTCCAGCTAATCCAAACGGGCTCTATGTCTTTTGGATTGTGGAGATGTTTAGACCATGAGAAAACTCTACGGGGTCATTTGGTTTGAAGACACGTTATGATGGGATTAGTTATGGTGGGATTATTTATACTGGGATTATTTATGTTGGGATTAGTTATTCTGATATTATTTCTTATTTATTGTTTGGTTTGTTGTATTAAAAATAACATACATTGCATAATTTTTAAGAAAAAACTGTTTGTTTACAAAAATACCTCCACCTTATTTAGTAGAAAAAGGATTTGAGGGACCTCAGGGCTATTTTTGTCATTTTCATTATTTTATACTGGGATAACTAGTCCTGGGATTGTTATTCCACCCTCTGCCAGGGATAACTTATCCCATTACTATTTTTATTCCCGTGATAATTATCCCAGAATTAGCAATCAAACAAGGGATATGATGGTACTAAATTCTTATCTCAGGACTATTTTTCCTTATCTATCATACCAAACGACCCCTACGTGTATATGATCCAAGCAAAGTCATTAATCCAATTAGACTTTTAACTCGAATATTAACAAATATTGGCCTTGCATACACCTTTTAACCAAAGTAGCTTGTCTCAACTTTGATTGTTCCACTTGATTCTTTTTATTTTCTCTCTCTCTCTCGGTGATTTAGTGATTTCCTATCTTGCAGGCATAATACATAAATAGGTTTCAAACTTGGCTTCATCTTTTAAGTATGCCCTTCAACTTTGGGTGTGCACAAATAAGCATCTCAACTTGTAAAAAATTAAACACATAAACACAAATGCTGGCGTAGCGCTGATGTGGCATTGACGTGGCACATGCTTTTGAAGGTATCTAGATGACCATTTTGTAAGTTGAAGTGTTCAATTGACAAAGTGAAAACAAGTTGAGGTGCCTACTTGTGCACACCCAAAGTTGGACGGAATACTTAAAAAATGAGACCAAGTTTGAGGCCTATTTATATACTATGCCCTATCTTGCATTATGTTAGAAAGAAGAGAAGAATAACTGAGAAATTAAGGCGTTGAGGCGTGAAAGATCACTATCTTTCAAGAGTTATTGCTCGTTTATTCTTTTGGGATTAAAAGCAAATCTCTACACTACAAAAAAAGGGTAATTTGCGGAGGTTGAAAGTTGCAATTTGCGAAGGTTTTAGCCTCCACTACAAATAGTGGAGGCTAAAACCTCCGCGAATTGCAACTTTGTAGTGGAGGCTAAAACCTTCGCAAATTGCAACTTTCAACCTCCGCAAATTACCCCTTTTTTGTAGTGATTATCAGGATACAACAAAGCCTGAAATCATACATGCAAATTGTGTTGCTTCTTCAGGGATGAGTCCGTACTTATAGAAGTTTAGAAGGAGACTGTTTATGAAGAAACGCTCCTTTTCTGAACAGACGCAATGTTCTGTTTTGCCTAAAAAAACTTATTCTTAATCGAAAATCAGACTAATAAATAAAATAAGGAGCGGAAAGCCACTTGACTCTAAGGAGAGGAGAAATCACTGAAAAATGTTGGGCCTTCCCCTTATTTATTAGTATTAGTAAAGTTTTATTTTAATTAGGGATAAGGCACTATTACCCCTGAACTATAGCTCAAGTTGTTACGACACATTTTACTTTTCCTTGGGTCCTATTGCCCCCCTACACTTATTTAAAACAGAATAATTACTTCCCTATATGCTCATGCCCACTCTCATATGAGAGAGTGACATACACTCTCCTTGCCACATGTGTATTTATTTGTTTTAGAATTTTTTTTTCAGCTTACGTGTCAATTTAAAAAAAAAAACGATTTCTTTTTAAAAAAATGATTTTTAAAACCAGTCTTTTTTAACAAAAATTGACAAATTTTTTTAAAAACCCATTTTAAAAAAAAAAAAAAACTGAAAACATGGATTAAAAAACTATATTTTCTTTTAAAAAATGATTTTTAAAATCCTTTTTTTTTAAAATGAAAATTTGATTTTTTTTAAAACCCGTTTTTTTAAAAACAAAACTAAAAACATGAATTTTTTAAAATATGGAAAAATGGATTTGTTAAAAATATGGAAAACTTGATTATTTTTTTAAAATGTCTTAAAAAATCTTGATTTTCATGATTTCATTTTCTTAGGACACTTTTATTTTTCAAATAAAATCCGAAAAAAGTGTTTTTCTTGTCAAAATGTGAAAAAAACTGAATTTTTATAAAATTTTGGAAAAATTAATTATTTTTTAAAAATGTGGAAAACCCGTTTTTTAAAATTAAATTTGAAAAACTAGATTTATTTTCATATTTTAAGAAAATACAGATTTTTAAGAAAAAGATTAAGTTTTCCTGTTTTGTATGTTTTTCACTCTCTCAAAGAGAGTGAAACACACTCTCCTTGCCATGTCAGCGTTTAGGGGGGTAATTATTCCGTTTTAAATAAGTTTAGGGGGGTAATAGGACCCAGGGAAAAGTCAGGTGTGTCGTAGCAACTTGGGGTATAATTCAGGGGGATAATAGTGCCTTATCCCTTTTAATTAATTATGCATGTAGCAAAAACAATTTGTTTTTTTAATTGGGACCGTGAACTGGTATGCGAACAATTATTACATATACAATCCAATCATAATTTTTCTGTATATACAGTTTTAGACGTCCTGATGATGTAAGTTACTCTCTCTGTTTACTTTTATTTGTTCATTATATTAAAAATACGTTATCATTTTTACTCGACCATTTTAGCATATTAAGAGAAAAAAAAAATCTTATTTTACACTTAACATTAATTACTGATTTTCAAACCATTCTTCAAGTCTATTGAGACTATACACTAATTATTATGAGTATTATGGTAAAATATATACTTAATTTAGTAATTCTTAAGGGACGTGCACCGACAAAAGTGGACAAGTAAATATAAACGGAAGGAGTATATTTGAAATGCTTTACTGTTATTTTTTTATAATTATTATTTTAGTATTATTTGTAATTAAATTATTTCTCTTTTATTTACAACATAAATTTGAATTTTAGCTTCAATTGTCAAGATAATTACATGAGATTTTTATCTATATTTTCATATTTATGACTTGTTACTTGAAATAATTTCATTTAAACTTTTAATTTTTTTAATCATGATTCAAAATCTTTTTTCTCTTATCTCAAGTTCAAATGGGTCTTATCCTTTTGTATTTTGAAACTGAACGTTTTTCATTTTTTCGTCTTTATGTTATTTGTTTATTGTTATTGCATCATTTATTGTTGGTATTAATTGAGACTTTTTTATTAGCTTGTTATTTGATATTATACCATTAAATACATATTTCACTCCATTTAATAAAATATCGATAAACATATATATTCTTTTTATGCCGTTACTTGGCTTAATGAGGTACTATATATATATATATAAAGTATCAAAAGGTACAACAACAAAAATAATAAAGATACACCTTAATCCCGAGCTAATTTGTGATAGATCTAGTTTGGTCCGTTTAGACACATTTGCTTCAATATTACAAAAACTAAATTCTTATAAACATGATTATAGTCTTGATTCAAATTTCTGAAGAAAAGTATTTCCAAACAATCTTTGAAAAAAATACTTCGAGTAGATTTCTCCAATACTGTTTAAATGCCTACACGCCACTATTATTCATTGTTTTTATTTATTTATATGTGATCAATAAAAAAATACAAACAATCCAACCAAATTAGTAGGTACGGTGTGACAAGTGACTGAACCATGCATTTTAATGAGCGAATTCAAAGAATAATATAAAATGCCACGTTAAAGATTTGATTAAGAGCCTGTTTGGATGGGCTTAAAAAAGCAGCTTATAAGTTGTTTTAGATAAGTTAAGCCAAGCGGGCTCAATTATTTTTTTGAGCTTATTTTAAGCACAAAATAGCTTATAAGCTGGCTAGTCAAACACTCAAAAAAGCTGAAAACAATTTATAAGTTGTTGTCAGCAACTTATAAGTCAATTCAAACAGGCTCTAAAAAAAATATGGACCCCTATTTAACGGCTTCTGGGCTTTAAAATAATATTTTATTAACTTACAAGTTAAAGCACACATTGATTGGAAAATTGGTTTGGCCAGACTAAACGGACGTTTGATATTGGCCGTCTAAAAACTTGTAAGTCACAGAAACAACCCCTTTTGGGTTGTCCCATTTTTAACATGCCCTTTTGATTTATTCCATTGAAAAAAATGCCTTTTCGGCTCGGGACTCTTGAGTTATAAATGCTTATTCCCGAGTGTGTTTGGTATGGCAAAGTTATTTTACATGAAAAATGTTTTCTATGATGTGTGGTTATTTTTGTGGTGTAACCGGAAAATATTTGTTGTTCTTTTTTTTCTTATAATTATCTTAACTTTTAGTTTCTTGTTACTTGCTCCGATTAATACTTGGACATTATTTTTAATCGTCAATACTCAAAAAATTTATTAAAACGATCTCTAATTTGCTAATACTATTATCACTAATTTTTAACATATATATTTTTCACAAAAATATGAGAGAAAAGAGTCACGAAAAAAAGACTGTCGTTGTACCAAATACACTCATGTAGCGCCCTATGCAAATTCTACAGAGAGAGATGCATAGTATATAAGGTAGTTAACTGGACTGTTAGGGTGTGTTTGGTAGGTAGGAAAATGTTTTCTTGAAAATAAATGAATTTCTTATTTATTTTCTAGTGTTTAGTACGGAAGCAGAACAATAATTTCCCAAGAACATTTATATGTAATCTAGAAAAATTCAAAGGGGGTGGAGACGGGGGCGGAGCCAAGTATAGCTTAGGGGGTTCGGAACCCCCTTCGGCGGAAAATTACACAGTTTATACATATATGTATACATAGTGGATGTCGAACTCCCTTTGGCTTCCTCGTGTGTTTACTTTTTTGAGTCCACCAAACAGTATAGAGGACCAAGTTCTCTATCTGTTTCCTTAAGTCATGCAGAATGTAAATAACACAAAATATTTACGTGGAAACCTCCTTGCTCAAGGGAGTAAAACCACAACCCACTGTAATAAAATTTGCTCAAACTTCACTATAAATGAGCAAATCTTTAGATTACAAACTATTGCAACCTAGGAATTAAACTATTAGTCCCTCCCCTTACAATAACTCTATTGCAAGATCATTACAATAACTCTATTGCAAAGACACACTTTGACTAACTCTAGCTAAGTGTACAACTCAGAACACTTGAGAAATAAACCTACCAAACACTTCTTGAAAACAGCTTAGGAATATAAGTTAAAGAACAAAAGACAAAATCAACAAACCTAAGGACTTAAAACATCTTCAGTGATAAGGGAACTGGTCCTTCTGGTTGTGGCAGCTTTGTTCTTGGTGAGAGCACTTGGAGTGCGGCGGCTTGCAGTTAAGATATGAGAGATTTTCTGAATTGCAAGTGTTAGGTTTTCACTTGTAACATGTTGTTTATATCGGTGGAGCAAGTGCGTAGATGTGAAAGCGACATTCCATTCGTTTTGGCCACTAGCGAACTGCAGCTGTGTTGCTGCACTGCTACCAGTCGGTATAGTACCAACAGTTTTACAACTGTAGAATTGACCTTTGCAACGGCTAGAAACTGATCCCTTCTGTTCCTCTAAAAACGTATCTGGTTCCTCGAATTAGTTTGTCAAATCATCAAAACATAAAATAGCATAACTTATCAATTTCTCTATTTTTGATGATGACAAACTCATAATTTATGTTCCCCCTGAGAATCAGATTTCCCACTTGTTCCACCGAGAATCAAGCCCATCTTTCAACATAACAACGTATCAGCACTTCCACCAACATATCAGCATCGTATCTTCCCCCTAATTACTAAACACGCTCTTAGGGGTCGTTTGGTAGATAATCGAAATTATCCCAGGATTATAATTCGGGGACTAATTTATCCCATCTATTGGGATTATTTTGTACCATCTAAAAGATGGTATAAATTAATCCCAGTATAAGTGAGATAAGAAGGTACAAGCTGGGATATCCCAGCACTGATTTTTATACCATGTTTAGTAGAAGGTATAAATTTATCCCAGGATAAATTTATACCTTCTACCAAACATGGTATAAAAATCAGTGTTGAGATATCCCAGCTTATACCTTCTACCAAATGACCCCTTAGTGTGTTATAGATTTCCTTGTGGTAAAATTTTCCGCCTTTATGTGTGTGTAATAGTGGCGACTCTTAGTAATTATCATGATAATGACATCTATAACGTTAGTATCTCGCGGACTGCTAGGTTGTTTATCACGACTCTTGAGCAATTAATTAACATGATAATGATTTCCAATTAAACATGTAAATATTTTGTGAACTGTTAGGTTATAAATCCATTTTAGCCTGTCACATTTACTTTTAGGTGTGTTCAGCGAGGAAAATGTTTTCCTAGAGAAAAGTCGTACTAACTTTTAGGTGTGGTCGACAGAGGAAAATGTTTTCTTAGAGAAAAGAAGTACCAAACACTAGAAAATATTTTAGTACTCATTTCTTCAGTGATAAGATCTCTTCTTCTGAAAATTGACGTACAAGACTATATAGCTGGCTCTAGTCTTGTTAAGTTGTTTGCCTTCTGTCCTTTTGGCTAAACGGAGAGAGAAAATGTGAAAGAGTAAAAGAAAAAGAAGGTTATTATGGATCACAGTTTAATTGTACTAGTAATCTTATTATAGCTCATTTAAAACAGTCCAAAATGCGTTAGTAATCACAATATTATCAGATAATGAAGTAGAAAGTAGGTGGCATCAACCACAAAACATACCATTACATTTTGGCAAAGAAAAAAAATCAAAGAGCACTTGCTGTGGTATTTGGCATTTCATTTACATAGGCTAAATATTGGATTCTTTGGGTGTGTTCGTTTTTCATGGAAAATGTTTTTAAGGAAAATAAGTGCTTTTTTTCTTGTGTTCGGTACTTAAGCAAAAAATGTTATCCTAAAAGCATTTTATATAATCTAGACAAATACTATAGGGGGTGAGGGTGGTGGGTGGTGTGAGTATGAGTGGGGGTGAAGATGAGGTGTGTTCGAGGGTAGCGAGGAGACAATCAATGTCGAATGCCACTTGTAGGACTTGTTTTCCCTACTTCCACAGGGAAGTCATTTTCCCCATTCTTAAGAAACTTGTTTTCCTAGATAAATGTTTTCCAAGAGTTTTGATTAACCGAACATGAAAAAATTGGAAAACGAATTCCAAAAAATATTTTCCTCCATACCGAAACACCCTTTGTGGGTTCATGTTTTCTTTATCAGTTGTAGTAGTATAACCCAGGGGTTGAACTACATGTGTTGAAGGGGGTTCAGTTAATCCCCTTCGTAGTGTGCAAATAGGGTAAAAACAATCTTTTTCATACATATAAATTATTGTGCAATTTTTTCCATACAAATAAATTATTGACTTCTCTTGACATGAAAGAAGTTTGTAGTGTAGTAGTAAAGTGGCTCAAAAATTGCTTTACATCGTAGGTTCGAAACTCAGGTTTGACATTCTTGCATTTTGAAACCCTGCCTCTGGCACGGATAAAATTGACATTTTAATTGATGCTGCAGTGGTTTCCAGCACTGCGTGGCATAGCAGCAGCACAAGGAGAGGACGCGAAAAAGGCGGCAGTAGAGTCGGTGGTCGAAGGCCTAGTGTTGTTGGAAGATGCCTTCAAGAATTGCAGCAAAGGTGAGAAGTTCTTTGGTGGAGACAAAATTGGATACTTAGACATTGCACTTGGCTGCTTCTTGGGTTGGGTGAGGGTGACTGAGAAGATGAACAATGTAAAGCTACTTGATGAAGCCAAGACTCCAGGTTTATATAAATGGGCTGAAGATTTTTGTGCTGATAGTTCTGTCAAAGATGTCATGCCTGAAACTAATAAGCTTGCTGAGGTTGCTAAGATCATTCAGGCCAAAATTAGAGCCCAAGCATCTAGCTAAGTTCATATGTCTTCTTCTTTCAAGGTGTGTTTAGACTATCAAGTCTTGGTAGTTATTTTCAATCTCTAGCAAAGATGATGTATGAGCACAACATTTGGTCTTTGAACTGGTCAAAAAATACATTGTTCCTTGTGTAATAAGCTATTCAGAAATGAGTACAAGAAGCCAAGATATAGCATCTGTTGGCTATTTCTAAATGATGTCTTGGTGTGGTGCCTTGAGCAGCATAGAACATATTGACTTGTCATTCCAGAAGTCATATATTATTCTAAGTCAGGAGAAGGTATTAACTCTTGTGATACTGGTAAAGGGCGATTTCATTGCTTGTTTTAAAACTAAATCCCCCTTAATATCTTGTTCATGTGGATGATTCTTGATTCAATCATGGTTCGTCTTTTGAATCATGTATAACTAATCCTGGTATAATTTAATACACCAATTACTAGTTACTACTCCTTCCGTTCCACTTTGTTTGGCACTATTTCCTTATTAGTTCATTCTAAAAAGACAGACACATTCCTATATTTCCTTAGCGAGAAGCTTTCATAGCCACGTAAATGCTACAACATGTTTAAGAACACGAGTTTTAAAAGTTTTATAACCACACAAATATAATGACATAAGTATTTAAGTTATAAGTTTCAAAATGTTTGAAATTTTTTGGGATGGAGGGGGAGGAGCAATCTTAAATTGTCAAAGTCTCTTTGAAGAATTTTGCACAACAAATGGACAAACTTATAAGGTCCTCTCATTTTAATGTTCTCACCCACGCACACTGCCAACTAACTTCACAGTCCGCTCTTCACACCACACTTTAAGCACTATTTATATCTCAAACTCTTGCCCAATATTTTGAAAACATCACCTATTTAATTAGCTTCTTAATTTCCTCTCTCTATAATTGCATTTTCTGTTTCTAATTCTTCTTTGATCATGGCTGAAAACGATGTGAAACTATTAGGATCATGGCCTAGTACATTTGTCATGAGGCCTCGGATAGCCCTTAACATAAAATCTGTGGACTATGATTTCTTGGAGGAACAAATTGCTTCAAAAGGTGAGCTTCTCCTTAAATCAAATCCAGTTTACAAGAAAATCCCAGTTCTAATTCATGATGGAAAGCCCATTTGTGAATCTCTCATCATTGTTCAGTATATTGATGAATGTTGGAGTTCTGGTCCCTCTATTTTTCCCTCTGATCCTTGTGATCGTGCCATTGCCCGCTTTTGGGCCTGTTATATCGACGACAAGGTACACATTTCTGGTTTCTTGTGTGTTCATGATCTCTCTTCTTGTCTTTAAAAGCTTAAGTTATTGGAAAGCAAACTTTAAATTACTTAATTATATTATGCCTCCTATGTGAGTGTCTGATTCTTTTTCATTGGCCAAAAATGTATTGTCTTTTTGCTTTCTGAGTGGTGGTGGCACCTCTAATACTATGTCAAAATGGTTGACATCTCATCTAAAAGCTTAAGTAATAGGAATGGCACACTTTTAATTGCTGATTATATTAATTATGTCTAACTATTAAATTTCTCTGCTTAATAATTGATAGTTACCTTTAATTGTATGTTAGTAGTTTGAGTACTACATTTGACAAAGAACAAAAACACAGAGAACTTGCAGTAGTGTTTTATATTTCATTTAGATAGGCTAAATATTGGATTCCATCAGACACTCACATTGGTACATCTGTCAAAGAACAGAGATCCTCACGTCATGAGCTAGCTTTTGGAATTAAGTTAGCTTTTGCGTGAGAGTTGGTTACCATCCCTATTCTTGGTTTACCCAATGTTAGCCCCCATATTATGTTGTTCACGCTCCAGGTGTTCAGTCTTGAATGTGAGGGGGAGAGTGTCAGGATCCCACATTAGTTGAGCGAATAGGTTGTTGTCTCTTTATATGGTCTTGCGCAATCATCACCTCATTACCTAGTTGAGGTTGATTTAGGCATAAGGTCTATTTTCTTAACAAATTCTTTGCGAGGTTCATGTTTCTCTTTGCAGTGGTTGCAGTAGTATTTACATTTTAATTGATGCTGCAGTGGTTTCCATTACTTCGTCGCTTAGTGGTAGCCCAAGGAGACGACGCCATAAAGGCAGCACTGTATCCTGTGGTCGAAGGTCTGGTGTTGTTGGAAGATGCCTTCAAAAATTGCAGCAAAGGCAATAAGTTTTTTGGCGGAGACAAAATCGGATACGTTGACATTGCACTTGGCTGCTTCTTGGGTTGGATGAGCGTGACTGAGAAGATGAACAACGTAAAGCTGCTCGATGAAGCCAAGATTCCACGTCTATACAAATGGGCTGGAGATTTTTGTGCTGATAGTGCTGTCAAAGATGTCATGCCTGAAACTGATAAGCTTGCTGAGGCTGCTAAGGCCCTTCTACCCAAAATTAGAGCTGACGCTTCTAGCTAAATCTGTACCGTCTTCTTCTTTCAAGATATGCTTAGCCTATGAAGTCTTGGTATCTATTTTTAATCTCTAGCTAAGACCATATATATGAAAACAACATTTGGCCTTTGAAAGGGATAATATACCTTTTGTAATAAATTACTCTGAACTGCGTACATGAAGCCAAGAACTACACTATCTGTTGGTTAACTCTATATGTGTCTCTTTGATGTTTGTTTCTGTTTTTAAAACTGAAAATCTTCTGAGCAATAGCCGAGCTGAAATATATAGAAATTCTTGGTGAGTTACAACACAATCAAACCTGAACGGGTTGCCTTAAGCAACAGAGGACATTAACTTATTATTTCTGGTAGTAGCATGAACTGTTATCTTCACATTTGTGGTAAATGGAAGAATTTTATGGTTGCCAATTCATTATTTTAAGTTAGGAGAAGGAATTAACTATTGTGATGCTGGTAAAGGTGATCTCATTTTGTCTGTTGACTAGTTCTCAATCCAACTATAATAGTAGAAAATTTAGATACACTCATCTTGTGAGTCACTAAAGTCATTAAAAACTATAGGCCAAATATTAAAAGATGAATAAAGGACTAGATCCATGACACATAGAGATACTGTTTGCAGTCTTTAAAGATTACTTCGTAGACAATAGAAGCTTAATAGTATTCTCCGCCAGCAAAGAGAATCTTGCTGATCCTACATTGTTTGTTCAGACGAGGTCTAAGGGGGCATAAAAAGAGTAATTCTGTCCTAAATTGCTTACATTTAGAGTCCTTGAGTTGGCTATGGCAACCAGCAATGTAAAGCTTCTGGGAAGAAATGGATGCCCTTTTGTGAATCGGGTTCAAATGGCCTCGACCTTGAATTCATCAAAGAGAATCCTTTCAAGAAAAGTGAGCTTCTCCTCAAATCAAATCCTGTTAGTAAGAAAGTCCCAGTTCTCTTCCACGCTGAAAAGACTATCTGTGAGTCTCCTCATCGTGCAATACATCGATGAAGCTTGGCCTAATGGTCCCACCATACTTCCTTCTGATCCTTATGAAAGTGCCACTGCCCGGTTTTGGGCAGCCTATATTGATGAAAAAGTAAGGTTTTTGCTATACATTAACCTCTTTTTGCTTCCATTTTCTTTTTGTTTTTGCTATTTAATTTGAGTCCACTTCTGCTGATTTTTCCATGTGCTGAAGGATTCTGCAACTTCCAAGCATAGGTTTTAATCTACAACTTTTCCTAATTTTCCTGCTGAAGTTATAAAAGAAAATGTGATGTGAAGTTGCAACTAGGACCTTCTTTGAAGGGAAGAGCGTTAAAATAACCATATACTATACGAAATATCTTAATTTTATCCTCCATTATACTTTGAGATCATTCATATTCTTGTTGTTACCAAATTATCTTGTATTTGCCTTGACCTCAACGAAGCTCCAACCTTAAACGTGAAATCGACCCAATCCATGCTAGAGCGCTGTTAAAGTCAAGCATAAGTTCAAGACGATTTATTAACAATACAAGTATGAATACCTGCAAAGTATAGCCGAGGGTAAAATTTAAATATTCCATGTAGTACAGGGTTAATTTTGCAGCATCCTTTTCCTTTCTTTGAATCTAGAGTGTAGCTTTTTCTTTTTCATGTTGGTAATAATATTACTATCTAAATATAGAATGTTGTATGCAGTGGTTTCCATTAACAGCAGAGTATAGGAAAGCAGAAGGAGAAGAAGCAAAGGCAGCAGTGAGAGACAAAGTGATTGAAGGGACATTGCTGCTAGAGGAAGCTTTCATCAAATGCAGCAAAGGCAAATCTTTCTATGGTGGAGATAACATTGGTTACATTGACATTGTTCTTGGGAGCTTATTGGGATGGCTTAAAGCAGAAGAAATTTTGACTTCCACAAAAATATTTGATGAAACCAAGATTCCGAAATTAGTCGCATGGGCTGAGAGATTTTGTGCAGACAAAACAGTGAAGGATTTCATCCCGGAATCTGAGAAACTTGCTGAAGGTTTCAAGAAGTTTGAGAAACTAAAAGCTGCCTCAAACTCAAATTAGGGGTTGCTTTTAATGGAGTTAGTATGTGTAGAAACTTGATCCTGCTTCTATGAATGTACGTTGTATGTAATGGCCAATGCAAAAAGGTTTTACAAGATATAATTCAACAAATTATAAGTGATTGTTACTCTTATGAATGGACTAAATGAGATTGTTTTAATATCTTTTTAGTACTGACATATTTAAAGCAACTTGATCAAGCCCCAGCTTAAACCAATTCCATAGGCATAGATTGCGGCCTAATCTGCTTTCTAACTTTAATCCTCATGGAGTCTACTCTCGTCTTTGTAAGTCAAAAATGAAAAAGATTGAGAACCATTTCTACCATTTACTGTTTTTTTATTTCCTTTCTCCTCTAAACCTACAATAATTTCTGCCCAAGATTTTGCAAAGCTCAATCTGTCTCTAACCTGTCTTCTATTTTCTTTACACAAAGGCATGCTTGATTTAGATTATCAAACTGTAGTTGATTGTTTTAATTAAGTTCTTCTATGACAATTACTACAATAATCAATTCCTCAAATGAAGTAACAGTTTGTTATGAGTACTTGAAATTTATTCTTCTGTAAACAGCTAAACATTGATTATCATTAATCTTAAATAGAAAATATGGCTACATATACTGAAATTATCTGAACAGAACAGAACTTCGGTATTGATTTCTAGGAAGGTTTTTGTTTTGATTTCGATTGCTAAGAATGGTATCACGAGTCAATGTTAGCTAGAGAAATGTAGTAGTCATGTTAGCTTCCATAACAATGGTGCGATAAAAAAGCATTTCATTCCACATAAAAAGAACATCAAAATGGAAATGAGAACAAAAGAAATAATCTCAGTATGGGACTAGGCAATAATGTCCCAAACAGCAAAATATATTGCATACTTACTACACTTGACACTTAATTAAATCTGATATAAAGGGTCACCTAATAGATTAACATTCACAAACCTACAAAGTAGGCACATAGAAACATACACAACTGCAATAGGTCATGATCTCTGGCTTTGTGTTGCTACTCCATAGTAAAACTTCTCATGAATATGGACTACAAGATCCAATGCTCTGCAGGAGGCAATAGAATACATTACAAAAGGACCATTAAATGTAATAAAATTTAATAATATCACGAGTATAAATATTGCTTTTACCTTTGAAATACTTGCCGGAAACCATAAATTGCACAAAGTATGGCATATATGTAGGGAAAAGAACAAAGAGTTCGCTCTCCACATTTTCGATACGAACTTGACGGCCAGTCTGGTATATTAACAAAAATCTAAATTATTTCTCATGTAATATGAAACAAAATAATGATAAATTAATGAGCTAGATTTTAAAAGGTATTAACACATGCATTACTTGATGATGCGCGTACCAGCGCACTCCCCAGAAGAATCAGTATGCCAATGGGAGTATCAAAATCCTGATGGGACTGTCCACTTTCTGAGATGGTTAAGTTGAGGAGTTCATTCCACGGTGCACTACCACTTGCATCATTCCTTATTCTATTCACCCATTGCGCTTCAGGGTTGCAATAAGGTGGTATAGAATAAGTAATAGTCTTGAACTTGGCCAAGTCACTGGTTTGATTGTTTGCATTGCACATGTACAGTCGATACATGTACTGAATAAATGCAGCGAATCTAAAATTATCATACATGCTAGGATGCATCAAGGCTACCACTTTCATGTAACTACAAAAGAAGAAGAAATACTGGTGATTTACTTTAATCAAAGAATAACAGACATTGTATTTTTGTACTATACAGTAGATTCTTACTTTATAGTCTTAGACTCTTCAAGGCATTCCAGCAAATGCTCAACATCTTTGGGTAGATTTTCTCCCACAAAGCTACGTATGATGTCTAGCAGTTTGTTTATCGCTTCATTCCGTAAATCATCTGACAACGGGTGTGTGACCAGGCCAGCTACCCATATAGTCATATCACCCCTGACGTGTATTTTGTCTTGGTTAATCAGCGACACGGGAACTTTGTTTTTTTCAAATAGATCAAAGAAAAATTTAATGATTCCCCTGCAAACATTCAAATATATTACTTACAAAATCCTACAATCAGGGGTGCAACCAGAGAACAACTAACAACTAGTTTGAAATGTTCTTCCATTTAGTAATGGAAGTCATCCGTTGTCACTTTCAACTTGAGATAAAAAAGAAGAATAAAAGCTACCGTAAAAGTGAAACTCACCGAACTACATGCCTTGCTGTGGAAGAGAGTCGATATTCTTTCAAATTTGTACCGAACACCCTATGCAGCTCCGTGACCCTTGCCGTTGTGCACCATTTTCTCAGGGTTAAACTATTTTCAAGATCAGCAACTTTTAACCTTTCTTGCCAAGCTAATAAGTTCATTACAGTCTCTGACAGATCCACCTCTCTTTGTAATCTTCTAAGTTCTTGTATTTCAGCTTCTGTGTCATTCATCAGAGATCTAAAGAAAGGATGGTGGTGTATTAGTATTACTGTGGTGGTGTAGAAAAAGTGTGTCACTGCTATGTATATACTAGTGTCGATGGCCAGTGCTAAGCCCGGACCCAAGCTCAATAAATTAAATTTCTTGTTTTTGTTGATTTTTTGTCATTACGAACACAAGCGTGGACATAACCCGCATGTTTGGTGGCACTTAACCTTGAGACCTTGAAGTCTCAACACCGCCACCTTGCCACTTCAGCAAGGCTTCATTACCAACACAAGGTTGGACAAATTAGATTATTTCTTCTCCATAAGCTAAGGACCCGTTTAGCCATAAAAATTAGTATTCACTTTTTTTCGAAATATTTTTCACTTTATTTGAAAATCAGTGTTTGGCCATAAAAATTCTAAATCGAACTTGAAGTTTATTTCGAATTTGGAAAACAACTTATAACATGTTTTTCAACTAACTTTTCACTTTTGAAGTTGTATTTAAATACATTCAAATATGAACACTGTTCCATATATTCTTTGCAAAAATTATAACCAAACACAACTTCATCTTCAACTCAAACGCCGTAAATTTCAAATAAAGTGAAAAATATTTGAAATTTATGGCCAAACGCCTACTAAGAGTGTGTTTGGTATGACGGTAAATGCTTTCCGAAAAATGTTTTCCTATTTTTTTTGTCTGGTTGCACTAAATATCTTGGAATATGTTTTTCTCAAAATAGGAAAAAATGTTTTCCTTAGAAATTTGAGGGAAACCCTGCGCACTATCCACCCCACCCCCACTCTTTCACCCCCCACACCCACCCACCCCACTACCACACCCACCAACCCTACCCCCACCACTAGAAATTGTACTCCGAATTCAGAAAACTCATAAGTGTTTTACTTTGAATATATGCAAATGTTCTTAAAATGACATCTTCCCTCTAGCATATCAAACAAAAAAATCACTTATTTTCCGAGAAAATATTTTCAGTCATAGCAAACACACCCTTAAGTGTAAAATGAAGAATCTATATGATGCACAGACACTACTGAAAAAAGAAAAAGAAAAAGATTGAGTAGAATGGAGTGCATATATATTATACCTAGTTTTATATAGCGATTTGTTAGAAACATTAGAAGAAGATTGAGGATGTTGTTCCTTAATAGGATAATGGTGGAAAGCAGTGAAGAACAAAGAGGACCAGAGAGAATCATCGTTGGAGATTCGATTGAAGCGCGTGCAAGTTATGGAGAGGCAACAAACATCTTTGTAGTTGAGCTTGGAGGATTCAATTCCGGTTTCCAGGATACGTCTCCATAGTTCGTCCGGTAAAGCTGATGCAGTCATATTCAGCACTTATTTCTGTTTGATGTTCAGTTTGGGTTTTAGAGAGTCTAGCTAAAATGTAAATAAAAGTGTAAATTTTAGGAGAAAATGACAGAATTGACCCTTATCTTTGGTAATAGGTTTAAAATAGTCCCTTGAATATAGCAGTTTTGGTTGTTTAAGTTTGTAAAAATAGCATTTTTGATCTCTATCATTAGCTATTTACCAAAATATAGAAGTACAGATTTTGTATTTTTTTCAGGTGTAGTTTTTGTTATTTTTAGCCCTTTTTATTGGTCTGGTGTAAGGTGTTCAGACTAGTTTGGTCCTTGATATGTACTACTCCGTTGTCCCAATTTTTTTGACACATTTTTTTGGTCAAAAAAGAATGATATCTTTTTATATTTAAAAATAATTTAATTTTATGAGATGATTTACAATCACACAAATATCTAAGTCTTACTTTAGATTACAAATTTAAAGTCTTCCTTTTTATTCTGAGTCTTCGTGCTTAGTGCCACATAAATTAGCAAGGAGGGAGTACAATTTCTAATCACATGAAAAACAAGAACCAGAAGTTGAATTTAGTAGCCATTTCAAGTATCTATGAGCCCGTTTGGATTGGCTTATAAGCTGATTGCTAAGTCATTTTTTTAATTTATTTGAGTATTTGGTAAAATTGAAAACAACTTAAATTAAGTTAAAAAGTGCTTAAAATAAGCTAAAACCAAGAAGTTGCTCAACCCAATTTTTTTTTTTTTTTTTTGGCTTAAAAGTCATTTTAGTTTGACCAACAATTTGTCCCTTTTATCCCTTATATTTTCTGTTAATTCCAATACTATCTTACTTCTAAAAACCCTTCAAGTACTTTTATCCAGACACATAACTGCTTATTTATAAAATAACTTTCAGCACTTATGCTTAAAAGTTATTTTTTTCCAGCTAATCCAAACGGGCTCTATGTCTTTTGGATTGTGGAGATGTTTAGACCACGAGAAAACTCTATGGGGTCATTTGGTTTGAAGACACGTTATGATGGGATTAGTTATGGTGGGATTAGTTATACTGGGATTATTTATGTTGGGATTAGTAATTGATTGTTTGGTTTGTTGTATTAAAAGTAACATACATTGCATAATTTTTAAGAAAAAATTATTTGTTTACAAAAATACCTCCACCTTATTTAGTAGAAAAAGGATTTGAGGGACCTCAGGGCTATTTTTGTCATTTTCATTATTTTATACTGGGATAACTAGTCCTGGGATTGTTATTCCACCCTCTGTCAGGGATAACTTATCCCAGTACTATTTTTATTCATGTGATAATTATCCCAGAATTAGCAATCAAACAAGGGATATGATGATACTAAATTCTTATCTCAGGACTATTTTTCCTTATCTATCATACCAAACGACCCCTACGTGTATATGATCCAAGCAAAGTCATTAATCAGATTAGACTTTTAACTCGAATATTAACAAATCTTGGCCTTGCACACACCTTTTAACCAAAGTAGCTTGTCTCAACTTTGATTGTTCCACTTGATTCTTTTTATTCTCTCTCTCTCTCAGTGATTTAGTGATTTCCTATCTTGCAGGCATAATACATAAATAGGCCTTCAAACTTGGCTTGATCTTTTAAGTATGCCCTCCAACTTTGGGTGTGCACAAATAGGCACCTCAACTTGTAAAAAATTGAACACATAAACACAAATGCTGACGTGGCGCTGATGTGGCATTGAGGTGGCACATGTTTTTGAAGGTGTCTAGATGACCATTTTGTAAGTTGAAGTGTTCAATTGACAAAGTGAAAACAAGTTGAGGTGCCTACTTGTGCACACCCAAAGTTGGAGGGAATACTTAAAAAATGAGACCAAGTTTGAGGCCTATTTATATACTATGCCCTATCCTGCATTATGTTAGAAAGAAGAGAAGAATAACTGAGAAATTAAGGCTTTGAGGCGTGAAAGGTCACTATTTTTTATTGCTCGTTTATTCTTTTGGGATTAAAAGCAAATCTCTACACTACAAAAAAAGATTAATTTGCGGACGTTGAAAGTTGCAATTTGCGAAGGTTTTAGCCTCCACTATTTGCTGTCAGAAAATACACATTTTCTGACAGCAAATAGTGGAGGCTAAAACCTCCGCGAATTGCAACTTTCAACCTCCGAGAATTGCCCATTTTTTGTAGTGATTATCAGGATACAACAAAGCCTGAAATCATACATGCAAATTGTGTTGCTTCTTCAGGGATGAGTCCGTACTTATAGAAGTTTAGAAGGAGACTGTTTCTGAAGAAACGCTCCTTTTCGGAACAGACGCAATGTTCTGTTTTATTTAAAATTTAAATATTAAATTCAAATTTTAATAAACAAAAAAAACTATTCAAACTAAATACAAAAATAAGACTTTTTATTTAAAGATCCATCCAAGTCATTTAGACATATAATTATTAAATATATATAAATGTACATATCTTATAAATATGTCATTGTTCATTTTATGAAATTAGATGGGCTTAGCTCTATATAGCCAATACAATGGCCAGTGGCCATCGATGTGGGACTCCCCACGTATTACAAACTACTTTTACACATAATACTCCCTCCATCCCATATTAATTGTCCACATTATCATAAATATTCGTTCCAAAATATTTGTCCATTACAAAATTAAGATAGAATTAATTAAGTTTTTCCTACTTTGCCCCTAACATTAATTGCTTTTTAAAGTAACTAATATTGATTAGAGTGCAATTAATTGGAGATAAATAAGAGTAATGTAGTAAAAATATATTTCCTTTTATGAGTTCTTAAAGGGCGTATAAAGGGAAAAGTGAACGAGTAATGCGGGACGGAGGGAGTATCACACGAAGGCTGAGGAATCATAAGACTGGAGCAATATAGAAGGCGACTGTAATAGATTTTTGAGTTTATACAAAGAAGATCCCTATACAAAGAAGAAGATGACAAAACTTTTCCTGGTATTTTACATCAATAAAAATCATCGTACATGTTGTTCCCACCTACATTGTTTATTGGGTACCAAGGACAAACAGGCATATTTTACAAGATAGTATTTATGTGCAAGAAGCATCAATTGATATTCTTAATAAGAGTGTTGTACTCAGCTCATTAGTTATTCCTTTGATATTAGTTGTTGAGAAGCTAGACATGGCAACAGGTAATGTTAAGCTTCTAGGAATATGGGCAAGCTCTTTCGTGAACCGGGTTGAAATAGCCCTCAAAATAAAATCTATTGAGTCTGAATTTATACAAGAAAATTTGTTAAACAAAAGTGAGCTGCTCCTCAAATCCAACCCTGTTTACAAGAAAATCCCAGTCTTATTCCATGATGAAAAGCCTATTTGTGAGTCACTTGTCATCCTTCAGTACATCGATGAAGTTTGGACTAATGGTCCCTCCATTCTTCCTTCTGATCCTTATGATCGTGCCATATCCCGGTTTTGGGCAGCCTATATAGATCAAAAGGTAAGACTTATTTAATACCCATCACATGTCCTATAATTGGAAACAATTTAATTTTGTAGGCTAAATACATAGATAGCTACTTAAACTCGCCATCAATGATCAGATAAATACCGTAACTTTCCAAGTAATCTGATAGACACCTCTTGTTGGCATAAATGTGTCTAGTGGGCACCCTATGATGACATGGCAAGTCAAGTGTATTTCACGTCCATTTAAGAGAGTGAGAAACTAAATCATGTCTTTTCTTTAAAGTGTTTTAAGTAAGCTTGACATGTTGTTTGACTAATACTTAAAATCTATGATTAATTTCATGTATGGTCACCTGACCTTATTAACTATAACAGTAAAGTCATAAACTATTTTTTGTCAAATTAAAGTAACTGAACATTACCAAACTTGAAAAGCCGCTTGGACTAGTAGTTAAGTTCATCAAAATTATTTCTTGAATTGTCCACTAAATCCGAAGAAAAATGGTTGCAGTGGTTTCCGTTGGTGACGGAGCTTAGGAACGCGGTAGGAAAAGAAGCAAAGGAAGCAGTGTTGGACAAAATATATGAAGGAGATTTGCTGCTGGAGGAAGCTTTTATCAAGATCAGCAAAGGTAAATCTTTCTTTGGTGGAGATAACATCGGTTACCTTGACATTGTTCTAGGGAGTTTACTTGGATGGGTGAAGGCGCAAGAGATAATGGATGAAGTGAAGATACTAGATGAAACCAAGATACCTAACTTAGCAAAATGGGATGAGAGATTTTGCTCGAACGAAGTTGTAAAGGATATCATTCCACAGCCCGAAAAACTTGTCGAAGTTTATCGGAAGTATAAGGAGAGCTTCTACAATAAATAATATTGCTCTTTATTTGCCTGTTTTTATTAAGGAAAGTGTGTCTCAAGCCCCTTCCATAGGCAGGAAGTGTTTGTTCCGACATCTTGTTCAAAAGAAGTGAGAATAAAAGAAGTTTGTTCCTATTAATGAACTAAACAAATGAATATTTTTTTGAATTCCAAGATGTTGATCTACATTATACATATATGTTGCATATAGCTTTTATGACTTAAGAACTAAAATTACACTAAACTCTTCCACTACAAAGGGAAATACAATCTGGTCTGTCCACTATCTAATAGCTTCAGTGAGGAACTCTGCTTCGACGATATATTTTTAGGTTTGCCAGCTCTGAGTAGATTAGAGGCAAGGAATGGAAATGCATACTTTTTCTGTGTTAGCACAAGAAACAACAATGTCAAGTATCACAGTTCTCATGGTGATGAGTTTTATACCAATGTTCAAAGAGAAGAAATCAACATCAATGGAAAGAACAGGTATAACAATCTGTACTATTCAACCAAAGTTGTAATACAGATAGATTACCTAGATATTTGACTATAATTTAGGTTCAGTCCCACGACCCGAGTTCAATGGTGGGAATAAGCTCCGCACTCTAGCACTTCCAAGATGAGCTATGGTTGACTGAAGATTTAATTTAATGTGTTAATGAATGTTATTCTGCAAGTAGACTGAGGTTTAACAATGTCAAATGTTTTTAGAGGTTTTTGTAAAAAAAAAAATATTGGAAGATTTAAGACTTCAATGACATAGTAGAAATATAGTTTTTGTTTAACCACCACTTACAATAGTTGCAGATAAAGGAGTTCTTATAAAAATGGTAAGATTGCTAGAAAGATATGAATCTAAAGATGAAATCATAATGACATAATCCTTTTCAGCCCCAGTTTCAGTTATAAAGTCTATTAAGAAAATGGCTATACAAATGGTAAGATTACACTTCTACAATAGTTGCAGTTCTAAAATATGTAAAAATGGCTCATCTTCTACAATTTGCAAGTAGCTTATACTTAAATTATCACCATGACAGGTAAATCAATTGCAGATCAACTAAATCAGGCTATAAATAAATACTATACAGTCCACTCTAGAACCTCTTGTATCAAATTCATCCTTTTCCGATATAAAGGTTCTAGTTCTGGTAGTCAAGCCATCACAGCAAGTGATATGAAGCTTCTAGGTACATGGTTAATCAAATTTCGTGGCATCAACTCATAAAAAAAAAAAAAATTGACAAAAGTGAGCTCCTTCAAAACTCTAATCCTATTCATAACAAGATTCCAGTTCTCATTCATGACCATAGGCCTAGTTGTGAGTCACTTGTCATCATCCAATACATAGATGAGTTCTGGAAAGACAGCTCCTCCATGTTTACTTCTGATCATAACGATAGCGCTATTGCCACATTTTGAGCAATCTACATTGATGAAAAGGTCGAATCGTTCAACACTTGCCACTTGTTTTCCAAGATCTTTCTGTCTTGTTAGTCTGTAAGAATTCTTTTTAAGTTGAACTGCTTCTAAAGATTTTTTAAGTTTAGGGCAACAGCCAGTGTAAAACTAGTCAATTTATGATGAAATCTCGTGATAAAAAAATATATTTATGCTTTCAAGCAGTGTTTTAAAAGGCGGGGACGTAAGGCGGGGTGTTTACATATGCCTTGGTGAGGCGTGAGCCCCAAGGCACGGGGCATAAGCCTCGTGGGTATTTTATTTTTAGTATTTCATAAAATAATATAATTACAATAAATATTTTTAAATAGTTAAAATTACATAAAATAAAAGAAAACTGTAAATAAATGAAATATATATATATATATATATATATATATATATATATATATATATATATATATAGAGAGAGAGAGAGAGAGAGAGAGAGAGAGAGAGATGTGCTTGATCCTTACAAAAAAACTAATCAAAGCAATTCATTATACGCCACTTACAACTTGATTATATATAACATAATTTTACAAGTACAAACAATACAATGAAATAAAAGCTATTATGAAATGCAAATCAACCCGAACATCTTAACTTTTAAACAATGAAAAAAATCACAATTTCTTAAAACAATATTACTATCATACTATTCAGTTTATCTCCCTATAATCAAATAATCAATAAACTTTATCAGTATTATAATTAAAACCTAATTGCTTCGTGATTAAAAATAAAATTACTTACAAATAATGAAATAATAAAATATGATCATTTTGATACATTGGACAAAAGACCAATGACAAGTGAAATGTACAATTCGGCTATGTATTTTTAAAAGAATATTAAGTGATATTCACCCTCACAATGTTCTCAAATAATAAATATGCAATACTACGACTTGTTATTTGAGTTACACCCAATCCTCTTATTTCTATAGATGAAAACTATCAAGTATCATTCATTTGTTAAAGAATTATGAGGGTCAACGATTTTAATTAAGGAACATAATATATAATTTGCGTAAGAACTTTTAGGCGAGCCCCGAGTGTTGGCGTTAGGCGTGTTTAGGACGTATAGCCGGACGCTTAGGGCGTAAGCCTCACAGGAACTAAGCCCTGCCCATGAGCCCTGGGGCATTTTGCCAGTGCCCCCGCCCCGGACGAGCCCTGAAATTGCCTTTTAAAACACTGGTTTCAAGCCAAGACTCAAGGCCTGCTAAACTGGGATGAGAGATTTTTGTTGGATGAAGCTGTTAAATATGTATCGCCACAGCCTCTGAGAAACTTGTGGAGTGTCACAAGATTTTCAAGCCAAAGCAAAGGAAGCTAGAAGTCATATGGCATTATGATTCATCACTCACAATATGATGCAAATAATTAAGAGGGATTATTCTGAGTTGTTTAACATAAAACACTTGAGTTACTTGAGGTCTTTTATCATGTGGATGATTCTTCATTCTTGGTAATTTATTGTACACCGCAATTATTTATGTTCAAAATATAATATTTGTTGAAATTTTTGTGATCTTTCACAGATACATCTATATGTTGTATCGAAAATACTGAATTCAGTTGAATATAAGCTCCATCTGTCTCTAGATATATATGTAATTAAATTTGCTTCTATACCTGTATTCCATATGCCATATGGGCTGGCAATGCTGTGTGACCATGTGAGTCATCTTAGTATTATCTGAAACCAGTCCCAGTCTATTGCTTTCTTGTTTCACAACAAAAACCAAGTCATCTTATTTTTCTATGTTTGCTAAAAACTTATTAGTATATGCCAAGTTAAACAAGTATCCAGCATTAGTGATACCACCTAAGTTATTAGTATATTCCAAGTTAAACAATTATTTAGCTTAGTGATATGACACCAATGTTGGCGTGAATCACTAAAATGCCAAAGCATATAAGTCTTTGATTAACATTGTGTTTCATTAACATTTTGCTTCCACCAAGCAAATTATCAAGAATAATTTAGTCATGGCAACAAGTACTGTTAATGTTCTAGGTTCACATCCGAGTCCATTTGTAAATCGAGTTTTAATTGCCCTCAATGTTAAGTCTGTGGACTATGAACTTTTACAAGAAGACATGTCCAATAAAAGTGAGCTTCTCCTTAAATCCAACCCTGTTCTTAAGAAAATCCCAGTTCTCATTCATGATGACAAGCCTATTTGTGAGTCCTTAGTCATTGTCCAATACATCGATGAGACATGGACTAATGGCCCCTCCATTCTACCTTCTGATCCCCTTGACCGTGCCATCGCCAGGTTTTGGGCTGCCTACGTAGATGACAAGGTATTGGTTTCAACACAAATTAATCTTTCTGGTTAATTTCATGTATGGTCACTCAACTTCATTCGTTATGTTTGGCCACTTTAAAGTAACTGCACTAAACCTGTTATAGCAATAAAGTATATTCTTGTCACATTTAGGGCCCGTTTGGAAAGCCACCTGGTAATTGGAATTGGCGTAATTACTAGGGTAGTAATTACACAGCCTAGTAATTACACAGCAGTGTAATTGCAATGATCTATTTGTTTGTCATAACATAATTACAGTGTAATTACAAGCGTGCTGTTTGGTTGCACAAGTGTAATTACACAGTTAGTTTAATTTAAAAATAAAATTTAATTATAAAAAAATTAATATTTAAAAAATATTTGCCTTTATAAATGATATTAAATTAGTTATTTAATGACACAATGTTTCTTGAAAATATATTAATTAATAATCATATATTTGTAACTATGTAAAAAATAATTGATATATATTTTTCAAATTAATAATATTAAATTTAATTAATTATAAAACTTAAAAAGAAGACTTTATTTGTGAGAAAGTCATGGATTGGATGGTTGACAAAAAAATAATATTTATAAATATAATGCCATAGCATTATTCAAAAATGTTTGACACAAAAAATTCATCAAATGTAAGTGAAAAATAAACAACATGCAATGTGAAAGCAAATAACTTAAAATTGAAAATATAACCTAAATTCAAATTCCAAAAGAAAAAGTTTAACATAATACTCTTATGTCAAATTCCAACATCACATAAGTAAGTTCTAACGTAACTTACATAAATAATTCAAAAGAAAGGGAAATAATAAGTCTATAACCTCATTCATGACGAAATTCTACTTTAATAACGTCACTCGTTATATGCCAAGTTTGTTAATGACTCATTATTTCCAATATTAAGAGTTGTAGTATCAAAAATTAGAATAATAACAAGGTTATGCTAAATGAATAAAATAAAAAAAATACGAGCAATTACATGGAACCACAAGAAGTAAAGGTTGGGAATGCGAAGAAATGAAATGAAAAATAAATAATATAAAAATAAAAATACATTTTAAAAAATAAAAATAATTAAAAATAAAAAATAAAAAAGAAATTAAAATAATAGAAATACAAAATAAATTAAAAATCAAAAGAAATTAAAATAATAGAAATAAAAAATAAAAAGAAATTAAAATAAACAAAAAAAAACAAACTAAAAAGTAACTCTGTAATTACAGAATGTAATTACACCCAATTTTTAAACCCCTCCCCCCCCCCCCCCCCCCCGAGAATTGAAGAGTATAATTATACTCAATTTTCACTTAATTGTGTAATTACTTGGTCAAACGAACAGGTGTAATTACATCCAATTCCAATTACCTGGGTGGCTTTCCAAACAGACTGTTAAAGTAATCGAACTAGGTATGGATTGCTCACAAAATATACATGACCAGAAGGTTAAATCATTTTTGGTCACATTAAAGCATTTGAACTTAACCTACTACACTAATAAAGACAAGAAACTATTTTGTCATATTTAAAGAAATCGAAATATGGGAACTGCTCGGAAAATATAAATGATCGGAAGGTTAAATTTCAGACATTGAGTAATCATTTTTTTCTTTTTCTCTTTTGTTTCATTTAAATGTTTTTCTAATTTTCTTTTATAATATAAAATATGGGTAGTCAAAATTCTAACACGGCAGATTTGTTTATTTTCTGTCAAACGTATTTTCTGAGCCAAAAGTTTGACCTTCCGGTCATTTGTATTTTTCGAGCAATTCACTTTATCACTCATAGTTCAGTTTAATGATTAAAAAAAATAAAAAACTTTACTGTTCAATGGGTAAATTCTGCTACTTTAATATGACCGGAAAAAAAAAGATTTGTGACGTTGTTGTTAAGGTGAATAAAGTTTAGTGACGTGAAATTAACCCCAAGTCTTTGTGTACAAATGGATTACTTCCTTCAAGCTAATAAAAGTAATTGAATAAAATTGCAGTGGTTACCTTTGATGTCAGAGCTTGGGAAAGCACAAGGAGAGGAGGCAAAATCAGAAGTACAAGACAAACTAATAGAAGCACTTCTACCTTTAGAAGAGGCATTTGTTAAGTGTAGCAACGGGAAATCTTTTTTTGGTGGATACAATATTGGTTACGTAGACATTGCTTTGGGATGCATTTTGGGTTGGATAAAGGCAATAAAAATTATGTTTGGAGTAGAGATTTTTGACGTAACAAAGACCCCTGGTTTGATTAATTGGGCTGATAGGTTCTTGGAAGACAAAGCTGTTAAGGATGTCATTTTGAAGCCAGAGGAACTTGTTGAGATACTCAAGGTATATTTGGCCAAAAGACAAGTTGCTAATGCAAATTAAGGGGTGGTCCTTTTCATTTCTATGTTTTATTTTTGGGTAATAAAAATTAAAAATTATCTGGTGAAGCATATGATGGGCATTTAATAAGGAGTTTGTCAATTAGTTGGCTTCACAATGATCAAGAATGTAATGCCAACATGCACAACTTTTTTATGAATCAATTCCAAATCTCTGAAGTTGTCTTTGAGAAAGTGCTAATTCAACTTAATCCATTGCTTTTGACTTGAACCATCTAAAGATCACACTCATTCTGACTCACTAACTCTAAATCCTGATTTGTTTTTGAGTTAGAGACACATCAAAGTTGCGCAAAGTAAAATTACGATTTATTGATTGATGAACCATAAATCTATGAGAGGCTACTATATATGTGGTTATTTTGCTTCCTACGTTCTTAATACTTTAGATGAAGACCTATTACTATAATACTATGAGGTCTAGATTTGATTTATCTCCATTTCTAGAATATCACATGCTCACGACTTCATGAGGCCTTTGATCTTCTTGGTCGCATTCTCGAATCTCATTTAGGTAGTTGTGATTGTTTGTCATTACTAGCTATAGCTATATCATAGGAACGTCAAATAGAGGTCTTGACTATTAATACTACTAGGTTTGGACTACTAATACTATTTGAGTTATTTGCAACCAAATTTGCCACATACTCCTATACTTCTTTTTCTGCTTTAGGTATCCAATATCAAAAATTTAGAGGTTAGATTAATTCAGATTCGCGTTAGGTAAATCTACTAAGGAGTACAACGCTTGTTATTAAGAAGTTTTTCATTCTCGGCATTGAAACAGAAACTAATTTTGATTAAGAGTGAAAACCAATCATCCTATCCCACCCTAGATGTTCTAATTTGCAAAAGACAAACTTGTACTACCATTACATCAATTTCTGATGGAAGTACCGTCTGGCCAAGAGAATTTTTTTACTTTTTTCCTGAAAATTATTTCACTTTATTTGAAAATCAACGCTTGGCAACGTGGAGTTGTATTTGGAATTTAAAAAACACCTAAAATCTTGTTTTGACTTTTTTTCACTTTCAATACATTCAAACAACTAAATATTCTTTGCAAAAACTATAACCACACACAACTCCATCTTTAACTCTAAATTCGAAAATCTCATATAAAGTGAAAAATATTTTATTTTCATGGCCAAATGCCTACTCCATATCCTATCTTGTTAACATGTTATGAAGGACGATAATGTGACAATATGATTATGTGACACTATAGGATGTTGCTTTATGAAAATGTGAGTACGTGCATCCTAGCATAGCCAAATGGAGTAATTTGATACGACGGTCATTTTAGATGGAATGGGAATTACTTGTATCCACTTTTTATATGGAAGGGGAATTATTTGTATCCACTTTTTGAGTCGTCCCAAAATATTGCAAAATAATTCAATATGACAATTCAATGGACATGAGGTTAAAGCTAATAATTTCACGAGTAGCTTTACTAGTTCGAATTTCTATATTAAAAAGAGAAAAATATACACAGTTTAATCAAGTTTTTATTTTTTAACTTAGTGGTGATTTGATGAGTTCAGACATGAGTCCTTCGTCGCTTGCTCCCGTCAGCAGTCTTCTCTTCCCATCACTTCACTTCGTTCTAGAAATTTGATCTCATCGGGCCGGAGCGCGCTAGCTAGGTGGAGTCTCCTTTCGGAACTACTTCTTTTCCGGTGATTTGATGAGTTCAGATATGAATTTACCGTTTACTAATTCAACAGAACTTAATATTTTAAAATTAAATATGTCAAAATAATATAAATAAAGTTAGATACAAATTCTAAAACACTTCCTCAATTCAATTCTCAGCGTATAAATTCTGACTTCTAAGGGTCATTAACAAATACTCCCTCCATATTACTTCACGGGATATAGCTTAGCTAGACACAATATTAGGAAGAAAAAAAATGAGAAAGAGAAAGAAAGATTCTTGAAAGTTGTGATCTTAAATATGTCATACCATTTGTGTTATTATAAGACTTTTTAAATTTGTAATCTTAACATGTCATGATATTTGTGTGGCTATAAAACTAATTTCCATTAAAAGTAAAATATAAAATTTAAGTGAAATTATTTTTAAATATAAAAGACTGTCATTGTTTTTTTGCAATGAATTATAAAGAAAATGTTGCCACATAAATTGGGACAAGGGGAGTACTTTTTGGGGCAATTACACATATAGTCGATTTTGGGTCCCTATTTAAAGCATAGTCGAAATCTATAATTTTTTGTAAATATAACCACTTTGAAATCAACATCAGACATACGCGACGAAAGTTGTAAAAGTTCATATTTAAAATTACAAATTTGTCTTAAATTTGACGTATTATTTGTGCAATCAAAGTTCATACTTTTTGTCTAAACTTCAAACATATGCGATTGAACTTTAATTTGCCAAAATCAAAGTCAAACTTCAAGAAACTTGAAAGAAAGCAATTTGTCTAAAGTTAGTTCAAAACTTCAGACCTCAAATGACGCCTTCTTGTTCGTCATTCTAATGGTGATTGGGATGTTGAAACAAAGTCAACTAACTCCTCGTCCTCCATCTTTGCATGGGGCTCTAGAAGAGGTAAATAAAATAGAGGAGAAGATGTCAATATAAGATGTTTCCGCATAAACAAAGAGAATAAAGGTCTAGACAACGAAAATATTGTATACTAGTATTTGGTACTATACTTCAGTGAATTATGTTAGGAACTCATTTATGCATTCACTATCTTCTCTAGATTTATGCCAACTAGGGGTGTACACGGACCAAGTAATTGGTTCGAGTTTTTCAAGTATCAAATCAAATTATTTGTGTCGGGTTTTTAAATCTATAAATCAAATCAAATCAATAAAAATTGAATTTTTAAATATTGGTGTATCTCGGGTTTTTCAATTTTTTTTTTAATCGTAGTTTAATGGAAAGCACCTTACAACAATATTTGCTTGATATTTAAATACGAGGTAAATATCACACTTGATGTCATATCTCCCATTGGAGAGTTGAATCCTTGGAGCCTTGGAGGGTTTCGTTGTTTATCCAATTAAAAGAATTAGATTCAATTTCTGATTGGGGAATTTATGAATTACTTTTATCGGCTTCAAAATTTTTGGATCATTACAAAAACTTAGTTCAACCCGAATGCAGGAATACAGAAATTATGACAAAATCTAAAGAAAATATTTAAAAATTAGATTCTAATACATATTTTTATGTATAAAATAATTTATATATTATGTATATATACTCGGGTTAGTTTGATTTCGGTTTGACTTTTTAAAAGTAAAATCAAATCACTACTCAGATTCTTTATCTAGTTTGATTCGATTTGTCTGTTTAGTGCGATTTATCGATTTCTTTGTACGGCTCTAATGCCAACATTACAGGAAGCAACTCGTGTTATACCTTTATTGTCGAAATCATCATTCAATCAAAAGCCTAAAAGAAAAAGAAGAGGAGCAGGCTCTGTCCCTCTGTCCGTAGTTTGCTAAACTAACTACAAATTAAATACTTCAAGAAAATTAAATATAACTTAAATAACAGAATCAAAATTGACCACCGAATGCATATACCTGACACTTTTCATTGCCAAAACCAGTTTGGATAAGATATACTCCGTTTTGTATGATAATAAGCTAGTGTTTGGCCATAGATTCCCAAAAAAAAAAAAAATGAAAAATTTGATTTGGTTGAAGTTTTTCAAATTCTAAAAATGTGCTTGGTCATAGTTTTTCAAAACATATTTCACCTTTTGTTTTGAAAAACATAAAACATTACTTATACTCATAAGTTCTAAAATATATCAAAAATACCTAACTATACAAAACATACATACTTGTTAATCCCAAATTATGCAAAACATGTTGTTATAATAACAATTGCTAATAACACACTTACTAGCTACTAAAATTCAAATTATAACACAAAGATTCATCAGTGCAAGAAAAAAAATAACGGTAGTAACTGTTATAATGTGTGAATATACACAGAATATACACTGGATATACAGTGTATCAATGACCACAAACTGAGAAAACTAGAAACTGTAAAAATGGAAGTAATCGTGTGAAGGTTAAGAGATGATGAAGAAGAAGTAATTATCATTAGAATGTGATGAAAAAATCATGAATACAATGCATCATATTTATAACTACTCACAAGCTTAGAGTTAGTTATAACTAACTATGTGAACTCTATCTTCTAGAAGCTTTCAAGTCTTTAACTACCTCTAACTAGCTTGATATTCATATAAAGACTAATCTGTCCTTCTATCTTTAATTATCATTCACTAAGTATCATCTACACTCCCCATCAAGCTAAGTGGTGTAAAAATGTTGAGAACCCCTAGCTTGAGTTTCAAGTACTCATGTTGCACTCTAGTTAGCCCCTTTGTAAAGATGTTAGCTGGTTGTTCCTTAGTGTTGATATACTGAGTTGTGATGAATCCTTTCTGAATTTTCTCCCTAATAAAATGACAGTCTATTTCTATATGTTTTGTTCTCTCATGGAACACTGGATTGTGTGCAATTTGTATAGCTACCTTGCTGTCTGTGTGTATAGCAATAGGTTGATCAATGCTCAGATTTAATTCCTTTAGTAATCCTAGTAGCCAGATCAGCTCAGCTGTTGTAGTGGCCAAACTCCTATATTCTACTTCTGCAAAACTCCTTGACACTACTGTTTGCTTTTTTGATTTCCATGACACAAGTGAATCTCCAAGCTTAATCATGAACCCTATCACTGGTCTTCTAGTTATAGGGCATGAAGCCCAGTCTGCATCACAGTATGCAGTTACTTTATGATTGCAACTGCTTGAGAGCAACAGGCCTTGTCCAGGCTGATGTTTAACATATCTCACTATCCTTAGTGCAGCTTCCATGTGTGACTCCTTAGGATGTTGTAGAAATTGACTTAAACTCTGAACAACAAATGATATATCAGGTCTTGTTACAATCAAATAAAGTAACTTTCCTATGAGTCTTTGATAGGCAGCATGATCAGCTAGAGTATCTTCCTCAGATGTGGCCTTGATCTATACCTCTTCACCTCTAGCTTTAGCCTGTATTCCTTCATTATATTCTTTTGAAGTGAGCTTGACATTAGTGTCAATAGGTGTGCCAGCTGGTTTGGCACTTGCAAGTCCTACCTCTGATATGAGCTCTAATGTATACTTCCTTTGATGCATTGTGATGCCCTTACTTGATCTTGCAAATTCAATCCCAAGAAAATATTTCAACTCTCCAAGGTCTTTCATTTTGAAAGTTTGTTGTAATGCTGTCTTTGTTTCTTCAATTACTGTCAAGCTATCTCCTGTGATCAGCATGTCATCTACATAGACCAGTATGATTACAGTGCCTTGATCATTCTTCCTGATAAACAATGAGTGATCAAACTAGTTTTGCTGAAATTTGAAGCTAAGTAAAGCTTCAGACAGTTTTGCATTCCACTGTCTTGGTGCCTGTTTTAGGCCATACAAAGATTTGACCAATCTACATACTGAATTCTCCCCCTGATTGGCAAATCCCTTAGGCAATTCCATATATATCTCATCATATAAGTCTCCTTGTGGAAAAGCATTATACGAATCCATTTGATTAATGTGCCATTTCGATGTTGCTGCTAAGGCCAAAACAGTTCTGACTGTTACCATATTCACCACAAGTGAGAATGTCTCTTGATAGTCAATCCCCTCCTTTTTGGCTATAACCTTTAGCTACTAACCTTGTCTTGAACCTCCCAACTTCACCATTTGCTTTATACTTAATCTTGTATATCGACTTGCAACCAATTGTTGTTTTCCCTGGAGGCAGTTTAACTATGTCCCAAGTGTGATTGCTCTCCAATTCTGATATCTCCTCCTTCATAGCTTGAATCCACTTTGGGTCTTTAACAACTTCATTATATGTAACTGGTTCTGTCAAAGTTGAGAATGCAGCAGTATATGCTTTGTATTTAGGACTTAACTTGTCATAGTTAATGTATCTATTTAGTCCATATGCAGCATCCTCATGTATATTCAAACTGATAAAATCCTTCATCCATACTGGTGGTTTGGTACCCCTTGATGACTTTCTTGTTTCCTGAACTACCGTTGTTGACTCTTGTACTGGTTGTTCAATCTGCAACTCTGTTCTTTACTGATTATGTAGCTCAGCTATGGACTCTTGTGCATTATCTTCATGTGACATAGTTTCTGTGTCTGCATTTAGCATTTGATCCTGTATTTGTCCCTCATCTTGTCTATATTCAGCCTGAGTAAGATTAGTGAACTGAATATACTTAGGCTATTGTGGCATATCTTCAACTGCAGTGTCTTTGAAAACATAAGTGGATATTGTATCCTTCTTTTGAAATGGAAAGATTTCCTCTTTGAATATAACATCCCTGTTAACAAAGAAACTATTATTAGCTAAGTCATACAACACATACCCTTTTTGCACATCAGAATAGCCCATGTGTATAGCTGGTTTTGACCTTGACTGCATTTTATCATGTTGAGTCATATCTTTGGCAAAACATAAGCAACCTAGTACCCTTAAGTGACTTATATTTGATTGTTTAACATGAAATCTTTCATATGGTGAAACACCATTAAGCACTGCAGTGGGCAACCTATTAATCACATACACTGCTGCCAGAATGTAATGTCCCCAGAACTCAATAGGAATATGAGCCTGAATCCTCGTAGCTCTAGTTACTTCTAAAATGTTCCTGTGTTTACGTTCAACTACACCATTTTGTTGTGGTGTATAGACACAGGTCCTTTGATGAATTATGCCTAATTCTTCAAACATAGTAATGCAAGTATTATTTAGAAATTCTGAGCCATTATCAGTTCTGATGACTTTGATAGTTTTGTCATACTGATTTTTAACCAACCTGAAGAACTGTTTAAGCAAGTGCATAGATCAGATTTATTTTTCAGTAGTACTACCCATGCAAATCTTGAGTAATCATCAACAATAGTCAGAAAGAACTTATGGCCATCAAAAGTTGGAATTTTATAGGCACCCCAAAGATCTACATGAGCCATTTCAAGTCTGTCACTAGTTTGTATATGGCTAGGCTGAAATGGCAATCTAGTTTGTTTGGCACAGGGGAATATAGTACAATTATCTCTACTACTTTTCACATCACTAGAATTACAAGAAAACAGTCTATTTAAAACTGAGTAAGAACTGTGGCCAAGTCTTTTATGCCACAAGCTAATATCTTGATTGCACATTGTATCCTCAGGATTCTGCACTGTTAGACTGATATGTTTTCCATTATATATATGTTGATTCAGCAACAAGTATAGACCAGCTTTTTCTCTACCAATCTCCTTCACCCTTCCAATGAAGAGATCCTGATACACACAAAAGTCAGGAAAAAACTTTGCAGAACATTGCAATTCTTTGGTTAGTTTTGAGACTAAAAGTAAGTTGTACTTGAATTTAGGAACCAAAAACACATTAGATATTGTGTTGTTCTTAGATATTGAACTAGTTCTAATATGAGACACTTGAGTAATGTCACCATTAGGAAAATGTACTCTTTTTGGAATTATAGGTTCACTTATTGTGTCTTGGTTCAATAACTTTGCATCAGAGGCCTTGTGATTAGTGGCTCCTGTATCAATAATCCATTCAGGACTACTGTTATCAGTACCTACTAGTGCCATGTCCTCTACTATACCTGTTATATCACCTGCTACATTTGCTGAAGATACAACTGAATTGGCACTATGACTTTTGTTTAGCAACTGAACAATCTGATCATACTGCTCTCTAGTAAATGCATTTCCTATCTGTAGTTGTGCATCAGCACCTTGTCCATTTTGAGAACCATATCCTCCCATGTTATTGTCATGTCCAAAAGTAGAACTTGCCCCATTCATATTATATGGCACAGATGCTTGTTGGACATTATAGTTTTAAGTGTTGACAGGTCCAAGATCCATATTTGAACTCTCTCTTACCGCATTATAAGCAACACCATACCTTTGACTCTGACTAGTTTTCCTATCTACCACACCTTTTTTGGACTTGAAATCAGAAGGATATCCTACTAGCTTGAAACATGTGTCTTTGGTGTGACCTTTACACTTACAAAAGTCACAGATCAAGTTGTTATAAGGTTTCTTAAATTTCTGATGTCCATACTGATTTGAACCACCTTGACTCACATTGTTTTGACTTACATTATTCCTTGAATACATTGCCAGATCAATGTTTCTAATTGTGGCACTTGGATTAGTCCCTGGAATTCCAGAGTTAGCTGCTACAGCTTTTTGAGACTCATCACTGATCACTAGAGAGTAAGCTTGATTTACATTGGGCATAGGATTCATCATAAGTATTTTGCTTCTAGCCTGAGAGTAAGCATCATTTAAACCCATCAATAATTGAAACAACTTCATTTTCCGTAAGTGTTCTACAAATGCTTTTGACTTAGAACAATTATAACTAGGAGCTGGTACCATTGACTCAAATTCTACCCACAGACTTTTTAACTTTGAGAAGTACACAGACATAGAAGTTGTGCCTTGATTCAGAGTGGCTATTTCTTTATGTAGGTTATAGGTTCTTGATCCATCAATCTTATTAAACCTTTCACACAAATCTTTCCATACCACCTGAGCACTAGTAGCTTACATAATTCCTCCTAGTAAATTCTTTGAAACAGCATTCATTACCCAAGAAAGAACTATGGCATTTACTCTTTCCCAATGATCCCACATAGTCTCAGGGTAATTCTCCTTGCTACAAGTACTAGTAACTAACCCTAACTTATTTCTTCCTAATAAAGTAAGCTTCATGGAGTTAAACCAGATAGAGTAATTTTCAATACCTGTAAGTTGGAAAGAAATGATCTGTATTCCACTTACATCTGCAGGAGACAAGAATAGTGGATGATTATAGTCAATTCCAGATCCTTGTTGTGCTCCATTTACACCAGATGAATTTCCTGGTAATGCACTACCATTTAAAGATCCAGGTTGTACACCAGAACCATCTCCAGTTGAGACACCAGAGACACCATTTGCAGGATTCAAGTTTTCCATTTATTCTTGAAAGAAATTTAAACACTAATGATTTGCGGAAGCAAGACTTAGAATCTTGAATTGTTCATAAGAAAAATAGAGATGAAGATGAATATACTGACAAGCTAAATATCCTGCTCTGATACCATATTATAATGTGTGAATATACATAGAATATACACTGGATATACAGTGTATCAATGATCACAAACTGAGAAAACTAGAAACTGTAAAAATGGAAGTAATCGTGTGAAGGTTAAGAGATGATGAAGAAGAAGTAATTATCATTAGAATGTGATGAAAAAATCATGAATACAATGCATCATATTTATAACTACTCACAAGCTTAGAGTTAGTTATAACTAACTATGTGAACTCTATCTTCTAGAAGCTTTCAAGTCTTTAACTACCTCTAACTACCTTGATATTCATACAAAGACTAATCTATCCTTCTATCTTTAATTATCATTCACTAAGTATCATCTACATATCAACACTAAGGAATAGCCAGCTGACATCTTTACAAAGGGGCTAACTAGAGTGCAACATGAGTACTTGAAACTCAAGCTAGGGGTTCTAAACATTTAACACCACCTAGCTTGAGGGGGAGTGTAGATGATACTTAGTGAATGATAATTAAAGATAGAAGGACAGATTAGTCTTTGTATGAATATCAAGGTAGTTAAAGACTTGAAAGCTTTTAAAAGATAGAGTTCACATAGTTAGTTATAATTCTTTAATGTAATCTTCCCACATTATACGAATAATTTTCACTTTATAGAAGAGACTGCTTTAATTGTGAAAACATGAAAGATACGATAGATGCAGTTCTTTTATAAAATACGAAAGTTTGGATAGTTTTTAAAAGTTTTGAAAAGATCAAAACATAAATTTTTGCCCAAAAAGAGGTTTGAGCCAGAATTTGAAAATTTACTTTCAAAATATGTTAAAATTTTATGACCAAACAAAAAATATACTCTCAAAATCTATGGCAAGACGGGAGCTAAACTTCTATATATCCAAAGAAAAAAAAAGGCGTTATATGCCTCAACAAACTAAAAACCAAAAGCTATCCTAGTCAGGAAGCAAATAACCAACATTGCGACACCAAAATCTTCTCGTCACTTGCCTAACGTATTAAATCTTTCCTAAAATAACAAACCTCCACTTTTTACCATGTTATTTATCTCTCACATACAACTCAACAAAGGCAAGAATAACAACTCACCAACTTCACAATCATCAAATTGCATACCAAAGTTGAGAGAAAAGTAAAAGTGAAGAAACATGGAAGGATTTAAAGTAGACAAATGGGGTTATGAAGTGAATTCATGTTCTGATTCTTGCATATCTGCTATCAATTCTTATTATCATCAGGTACCCTTTGCATATCTCCTTAATTTTTATCAGTATCTGTTAAAAAAAAAAAAAAAAAAACATAGTTTTATCAATATTGGGTGAGCTTTGCTCAGGTACCCTTTTCATATCTCCTTAATTTTTTATATGAGTGAAAAAGATCAGAGTTTTATCAATATTGGGTTAGTTTTAGCTTTGCTCAGGTACCCTTTTCATATCTCCTTAAATTTTATCAGGATGAGTAAAAAGATCAATTTTTTATGAATAGTGGGTTAGTCTGAACTTGATTCTTGAGCTTTGCTCAGGTACCCTTTTCATATCTCCTTAACCTTTTTTTTATCAGTATGAGTAAAAAGATCATATTTTTGTTGATATTGAGTTAGTGTGAACTTTGATTCTTGAGCTTTGCTCAGGTACCCTTTTCATTTCTCCTTAATTTCTACCAGTACAAATAAAAAAGATCAGATTTTTATCCATATTGGGTTAGTATGAACTTGGGTTCTTGAGCTTTGCTCAGGTGCCTTTTCATATCTCCTTAATTATTTTATATCAGTATGAGTAAAAAAGATCAGATTTTTTATCTATATTGGGTTAGTGTGAACTTTGATTCTTTAGCTTTGCTCAGGTATCCTTTTCGTATCTCCTTAAATATTTTATCAGTATGAGTAAAAAGATTAGATTTTTATCAATATTGTGTTAGTGTGAACTTTGATTCTTGAGCAACCTTTTCATATCTCCTTAATTTTTATCAGTATGTAAAAAGATCATATTTTTGTCGATATTTGGTTAGTGTGAACTTTGATTCTTGATTTGTACTCAGGTACTTAGCTATGGAAGAGAAAGGTCTGTAATATTGGAAGCTCCTAAACAAGACCCAACTTGTGTTTTGGCCAATATTTTGGCTGCTCAGTACCTTTGTTCTGCCGATTCTTCCCGTGCTATGCCTCTTCTTGAAGCTGCCAAGTCTCGCCTCGTACAATTTTTTAAAACTTTTTTTGGCATATTTTGGTTATTCTCCTTTAGGGTGTGTTTGGTTTGAAGGAAAATGTTTTCCTAGAAAATATTATTGTTTGGATTTCTTACTTATTTTCTAGTGTTTGGGTAAGCAAGCAAAATAATATTATCCCAAGAGCATTTATATTTAATTGCAAAATATTATGGGGGGTTGGATGGTCAAGGGGTGGGGGTTCGGGGGTGGCGGGGGTGGGATGGTCAAGGCGTGGGGGTTCGGGGGTGGGATGGTCAAGGGGTTGGGGGTTGGAGAGGAGACAATGATCTTAGAATGTCACTTATGGTACTTGTTTTCCCTACTTCCATCAGGGAAGTCATTTTCGAATTTCTAAGAAACTTGTTTTCCTAGGAAAATTTTCTTGACCAACCAAACATGAGAAAATTGAAAACATTTTCTGGAAAATGTTATCCTCCATACCAAACACACCCTTACTCTTTTTCTATTTGGGAGTTTAATTTACTTATCTCTTGTTGATATTATGTTTAGGAACAAGCTAGCTCGTATGAGAAAGTGGTTTTTGAGGCAATCAATTGTTTGATTTCACCAAATAGAGATGACGATGTGGCTGTAGAACTACACTTGAAGGTTGGTTCTGTTCTTTGCTACTTGTTTGAAGTGTTCTTTCTTCATAGATTCGGTTGCTTTTCCTCATTTCTGCTGATATTTTTATAGGGATAATTACATTTTGGACCGCTCAAAAGAATAATAACCAACAAATGTGTAGGTTGTGTGTATAAGTATAAATATACATAATCAGTATAGGTTTTGTATATTTTTGGCTAGCGTCCGTAATTAATTTCGGCTGACGGGCGAAAACTGGAAAAAGCTTGGGTGTTTTGTTTTTGATCTTATTGTTCTACTACAATGGTGTCTTGTCTGCTTCTGATTATGGATAGTTGTAATTGTTTCAATTAGCTAGTATGTGTCAAAGTTTGGCTCTCTAATAATCTATCTTTAGAACCAGATGATTGTGAAGATACCCATTCTCTGTATGATTTTCTTTTGACAAGTCTTGTCATTATTTAAATCCCAATTAAATTTCAGGTTGAAAAGCTATGCCATGTTATTTAGTGATTTTTCATGGATTAACATTTGGTCTTCATTGAATCAGAAAATAATCTATCAGCAGAGTATCTAATTTGGTTGGTCTTTGGCATATAATTATTAAAATTCTGTTACTTTAAAATCACAAGGATGTTGTAAAATGGACTAGTCAAAAAGCAAAAGGATGAATAGTAGGCGGTTTCATCATGTATCCACATCAGTATCTTCATGAGTTTACATTTATGATCTTTGCATAAATCTTTTGATTGATATTTCATTACCTATTTGCAGCTGCTTAAGGATTTCCCAAGAGATCTAGTCTCTCTCAAGAGGGCTCAAGTGCTTTGTTTCTATATGGGTCGCGCTGATTTGTCTCTGAAACTTGTTGAACAGGTTCATACCATATTGACTGAATATTTCCTTTTTCTTCCTCTTCTAGGCAATATCAGAAAAGCAAAAAGAATAAAGTAAATTAATAAACAACTTGTATCTGACTATCCAGAGGTTTAATGTCCATAACAGGAGTGACTAATGTATTCATTTCTTTAAGAATGAATTCAGGTTCCTTTCAAGCAATTCTTCCTATTAAAGTTTCTAGATTTTGGCCTACAGGTCCTACCAGTAAATAAAGGCGAAAGTTACATTTATGGCATGCTCGCATTTCCCCTATTAGAGCTTGGTCGATATGCAGATGCTGAAGAAGCTGCAAAGAAAGGCTTTGAGATTGATAGTGAAGATGCCTGGACACATCATGCTGTGAGTTACTCATGTTGCAAGTTACTCTTTCCTTTCTAGCTGATACAAGTACGTATGCCGTATTATTTTTGCTCGAGCTTTCTTCACAAACCTTATGAACTATAATTACTGCTACGCCTCAATCCCAAACTAGTTGGATTGACTAAAGAAGTCATCTAAACTCATTCCGCTCTATTTGTTCTCTAAATCTCACGCTTACCCCTATATTTCCATATAAGTATCTTACCAAAATAGAAAGTGGTTTGAAAGGTTGCTGGCAGACACCAGAACAAACCTTGTAATTGTACCATCAACTATTAACCTTCACCCCAACTAGTGAAATATGCTTCGCACAGAACAAATTTTTTGTTGCTATTCCAGTTATTATAATACTGTGGATAGTTAACAAGGTACCATTTTTATACTTCCAATTTTCAAATTCTTATCCTATATATCAGGCTATCTCTCATCTAATCGTTTGTTGTCAATCCAGCTAGCTAACCTTATGTCAAAATAGCACCAGTAATCTTGCTGATCATTTAAGGGAAACTCTTCCTATTGCTTTCTCCTGGGTGAAAAACAATAAGCATGGACATAAATTTTTGTTGTGATGGAATAGTTGTCCATTTCAAGCTGTGTAGTTCATATCATTTTGTGGCTGGAGGAACTGCATTTTATTCATTGACTGCTATTCTAGTATAATATTTTCTTGCTTATTTTATTGCAATCTCCTTGCAGCTCTGTCATGTTTATCAGTATGAGTGTCGTTTTAAAGAAGCAGTGCAGTTTATGGAGGAGTGCTCAAGAACCTGGAGTTCTTTGTCATCTTTTATGTATGCACAGAATCTGATAACAGCACTCCTAGCTCGGCTCTGAATTTTAAAATTGTAAAAGCTAACCATTTGGATATTGCAGGTATACACACAATTGGTGGCACGTTGCACTTTGTTATTTGGAAGGTCATTCTCCCATGGAAAAAGTAAGAGATGTTTATGACCAAAAAATCTGGAAAGAGTTGGAAAGAATTGATGCCAGTCCAGCCGAAGTAAGTTAGTGGGGTGTATTAAAAAGAACTTCATAGTTCTTTTAATATGCTGAGAGTTACATTTTTCTTGATATGCAGGTGTACTTGAATGCTGTTGGTTTGTTACTCCGGGTATATGTACGAGGTGGGATTAATGTCTTTGGGGACCGTTTGAAGATCCTAGCTAATCGTCTGTCAGATAAAGTGAGTTCAGGTGCAGAAGCGTATTAAAATTCTCTATTTAGGTTATACCGCAATTGCATGCGTATGCACTTTTAAGTTGGGATTATGTTGGTCTTTCCTACTTTAGAAGTGTGGAAAATCAGCTAAACAAAGCCAAATCAAAGACTTCATGAAGAAATATGGAAACAAAGTTGATGTACTTGTTTTTATTGTGAAATGGATGTCGGTGATCTTAAGTTTTGTAACAATACATGCTTTTGAACAGCCCCTCCCTAACCCCTTACCAAATTTAAAACTGAGGAAGAAAAACTTCAATCAGTTGAGAAAATGGATAAATAACGTGAAATAGATTTCATTCTTTCAGCATCATTTGCTTTTTCATGAATCATTTCCTTTCAGATTAATATGATTGGGAACCGTAAATTTGATCTGCATTACTATTAACTTCCATTTAGCAATTGCATTGTGCGGTCCTCTTTCCTTTCTGTCTTTACAATGTTAATACGAACCATTGTTCTGTGTCTTTGTGCTGCCACTGCTACATTAGGCTTTCTGGTATCTTGAATGGCACCTGGATGTCTTGGTGTTGTGGGCCCTATCCTGTACTGGCGACGTTTCTAAAGCAGAGGAGTTACTCGAGGGTTTAAGATCCAGGTCAGGACGAATTTAGCCACTCTTCCATTCATAGACCTTTCTGTCCAACCACTTACTGTGAAATTTACTGAGTTTTTTTTTTCTTTTTCCTGTAGAATCTCTAAAATGACCAAGAAAAAACGAGAACATATGCAGAGAGCTTTGCTGGTTTGTCCTTTTATTTTTCCTTCTATTTACTAACTTCTGCATAACGTTTTGGAGAAAATCTACTCATACCTTACAGTTCACGTCGCAAAAGTCTCTTTTCAATAAAAGATTTTTCCAATTGAGTTTTACGCTCACTTCGGCTTTTAAATTGACTGATTCTATACAGTTCAGATCCGAAGGATTCATTCTGCTACTACTTTAGACGAGGATCATGGTTTTTAGGGGAGATCAGAACACATTAATTTTTGAACTTATTGATTGTACTATTGCTTAAGATTCTCCTGTCCATCACATCTTTGAAAACATTGATGCTTCTAATAGTTTTATGATTGATAATTGATAGATAGAAACAGTTTTTTCCAATTTTTAATTCTTTCTTTATATTTTATGTTAGCTTGCAGAAGTGCAGTTTGAATATGGCAAGGGTGAAAATGAAAGGGCGTTGGAATTGCTTGGACATTCATTTGATGCCGTAGACTATAAGGTAGTTTGAACATGACAAGGGGGGCTTATATTGTTTATTTAGCATTATTCCTATTTGTTTCATCAATGATAAGTAAATACACTACTTTGTTCAGATTATTGGAGCGTCGGACGAACAGCTTGACGTTTTCAATGAAGTTTGGATCACTATGTTGCTGAATAGTGGTCAGGCTACAAAAGGTAGACCATTTCCCTTCCAATATGAGCTTCTATTTTTACAAAAAAAGAAGTTTCTGGGTGTGGGTTGTGGTTTTCTGCCTGTAAAATGAAGTATGGCCTCTTTGGTAAGGATGGGAATTTGATCCTTTGATCTCGTTGCTACCCTTTGAACCTCACCTTTTGGTATACACTTATTTTTGTCTGCTCATATAAAAGTGCTTAGTAACTTATCCTTAAGTTGTGGTTTTGGAACTCGCAGCTATTCAGGCCATAGAGAAGCAGCTAAAGAAGAGGGAAGGGACACCGTTCTTGTGGCGCCTCCTGGTATGTCTTCGCTCTCTGCTCCATAATTTTGGCTTCTTAGCTGAATAGATTGTTCTGAAACAACTGCCCTTCTCATTGCCATCTCTTTAGGGTGTCACTCGTTATCCAGGTAGTTTCAACCCCCTCACGTAAAACCTTTTGATTTTTTCTGACATGCCTCAACAAGACAAATTGACGATTGCTTGTCAAAATGCAATATTTACTGTGTGGATTGCACTATCCCCCATGAATTACAGTTTACTGTACCGATAAAGAGCGTTCTTTCATGTACATATGCAATTATAAGTATCTATCTACGCATATTCCAGCAATAAAAACATCCTATGCGTCAAAGAGGCATATTTAATTTCGTGATAAGGTTTATAAAGGGAGCAAATTTGATGCTATCAAGTCGCATGTGTTCTGTGTGATCATCAGAAAAGTCACTCTACTTAGCATTAATTTCCTAATACATAAACTAGGCAAATTCATGTACGTAGGGATCAATCTAGTTTACTTTTTTCAACAGGACCTTTGTATTTAAACTCCATGATGGTGAAAGGTCAGGCATAGACTTCAACTTGCATATTAAGGACCAAAAATAAGTCATGAATGGAGCTCAACACACATGCACTGTTAGAATGAGAACTACATTGAATGAGAGAGAATTTATTGGATTACATTGTATTTATTGTTGCTTGTTGGTGCAGGAAAAAGGTTATTCAATGTCAAAACAACAGGAAGCAACAGTTGCAGGCAAAAAAGCTCAAGCATTGGAAGCTGCATACTTCAATTAGTCTTGGCATAGGATGATAACTATCCAAAATAAACTCTTCCACGTCTTAATATTCTTGTATGCCTCTTGTTCCCTTCTAGAATGTGTAGCTCTAAAATATAAAGTTTCTTCATGTTGTATTTTATAAGCAGTGTCCCCTGAGCCAATTGAATCGTTGGTGGCTGATGACGGAAACTCTGAAATCTTTCAATAATTTCATTTTTCATAACGATGGTGTTTGGATTAGATTGCCGCACTTTAACTATTTCACTGAGTACGTGTTATCTTTCACCGCTTTAAATACCGAATAAACTATAAAATCTTGAATATGTGGAGTAAAATTTTGATCTGGCAATAAGATGGCACATGGTATAACAGTTACTATGATTCTGAGAGGACCCATTCAGGCTAACTTATTGACTAATAAATAGTGCCATCATGTTGGCCAATAATGTTTGTACTAGATCACTCACGAGGTGACCTTACATTATTTCTTGTACTCTTTTGCCATATAACTTGCTAAAAAGTCAAATTCTTACATGTGGATGTTTCCCAAATATTCAAAATTTCCAATTTTTAGTTGAAAAAGACATGAAAATAGTGTTAAATTGACACTAATAATGACAGTTTTAACAAGTGTTGGCCAATAATGTTTGTACTAGATCACTCAATAGTTTGTTTTGGTAAGAAAAGAACATACAATACGGTGGTAAGCTTTTTCTATTCATTAATAATGACAGTTTTAACAAGTGTCTTCAAGTTAGCTTTTGCATGTCAAGTTGTCTCTATAGACTAAGTTCCAAAAGGGTTGTCATTTTCTCACAACTAGAATCAATATAGCATCGGATGAAAACACAAGATTAGTGTCCAAAAAAGTAGTCAAGATCACAAGAGAGTAATGACATCCTCAATTACCAATCACAGCCAAGTCAAGAAACAGAAAAGTAAATTCACGAGGGATTGTGTATGTAAGAAACAAGCAGTAACAAAAGTAGGATCTATACATTAACATTCCATTTTACCACAATCATACAAAAACTTCACCTGACACCTTTTCAGTCCAAAGCTTCCCCACCCCAAAAAAAAGTGCAATTCACATTTACACTTTAATCAATTACACTTTTTTAAAGTAACTTGTGTGCAGCTGATTATTCAATGAGATATTGGTACCTCTCATGCGTGCACAATCCGACTATTCTATTAGATATCGGCTACCTTACCTCTCATCAACACACTTATCGTACACAATGTGATCATTCTATCAAATACTGACTATATCTAATCAGTACAGATATCGATTGACTCTGTCTACCAAATAACTGACTAATTAGTCAATTAACCCGATCCCATCAGGAACCACCATGTTACTAGAATTTGATGTCCTCAATATACCACTTCCAACTCCCCTTGCCTTGCCCCTTATCCGCCTCAACTCTGCCACCACATCCCTTGAATCAGGACGATCATCCTTATCGGTGGCTACGCATCGGAATGCGAGCTCCGCCACTGCACCGACGCCTTCCATTGCTTCGCCATCGACCACCAAAACGGGGTCCACAACTTGCAGCAACAACCCCATTTGAATTCTTGAAACTACCATATCAGCCAATGCCATTTCCCTTTTCTCCCTCTTTTGGTCCACAGCTTTCATCCCTGTTATTAGTTCCAACAACACAACACCAAAGCTATATATATCGCTCTTTTCGTTCAATCGAAATGACTTGTGATAATCAGGATCTAAATAACCAGGAGTTCCTTGTGGACCTGTACAAACTTCACCAGTAGAATCACCAGAAGCAACTGTTGCATCTGTGCATACTAAGAGTCTTGATAGCCCAAAGTCACCAACTTTTACCCTCATATCTTTTTCAACAAAAATGTTGGTTGAAGTAATATCTCTATGAACTATAGGTGGAACAACAGAAAAATGCAAGTACTCAATTGCCATTGCTATTTGTAATGCTATATCAACTCTTAAACTCCAAGTTAAAGAACCCTTTTTGTACAAATTCTTGCAGCCATGAAGATGGTCAGCAAGAGTACCATTTGGAACATAGTCATAAACCAAAAGAAGCCCTCTTGGATCACTACAATAGCCATGAAGTTTGACTAGATTTGGATGGTTAATTGATGACAAAATCAAGATTTCATTGCAAAATGACTTTGTTGAAAAGGCTTTAGCCCCACTTGGTGAATGTTTATGCAAATGTTTAACTGCAACAAGCCTACCATCATCAAGATTCCCTAAATAAACAGAACCAAATCCACCATCCCCAAGTTTCCTTTTTTGGTCAAAGTGATTAGTAGAGTTTTCAAGCTCTTCATATGGAAACACTGGTGGAAGTAAACTAGCAGACCTGTGCCTTCTAAGATAAATAATAGTAGGATCTTCTTCTAAACCTGCCCTTTTTTCTCTTGAACGAAAAATCAAACTTCCAATAGAGAAAACAACTAGAAAACACACAAATAAAAACACCAATGCCAACATAACTACATGATTAGCACTTTTTTGTCTTATCAAAGGAGGTGGGTACCTAACTTCAGATAAAGGAAAACACAAAAATGGTTTCTTTGGATGAGAATTATTGAATCCACAAACACCACTACTAGCTTTACAAGTTCTACAACTTGAAAAGTATGAATCTTGATTCTCATCCCACTCAACTTCAACTCCCATTTTCAAGAAACCATCAAGAAAACCAAGAATATCACTTTGGCATCTTTCATCAGAGTCAAAACGGTGTCTCGAAACACATTCATGAAGTAGTAAAAGTGGTTTCTTGATAAGTTTACATTGCCATGGACAGTAGCTACAATTTGGGAGATTTGGTGGTGGACAAGGTTTCAAAGCAGAAAGTCTAGAACAAGATGAATCAGAGACATGAAATGGTGACCCTGAAAGTGAAATGGATCTTGAAAAAGAACAGTTTTTGAAGTTAGATTGTTGTGGAGAAAGTAGAAGAGTTGAAGAAGTAGGTTCATAATTAAGCAAAGAGAAAGTGGTGTTATTTATGGAAATAACAGCATTTGAAGAAGGTGAACATTGGATTTGGAAAGAAGGATGACCACAACCAGGTGATGAAGAAAAAGGAAAAGTGGGAAAAGAAGTAAAAGGTGGACATGAAATTTCACCTTCATTTGATGGTTTTAAACAGCTATGAGCTGTTGTTGTTGCCTTATTGTTAACAAAAATGAAAACCAAGAACAGAAAGATAGAAAAAAATGGTGAAAATGGCATGTTTATGATGAAGTGCTAGTTAGGTAGTGAAGTTCATTCACGTGAAGAATAACAAAGAAGAAGAAGAAAGATTGAATCTTTGGGGTGAAAAATGAAAAGAGAAGTTCTTGAATCTATGATGCAGATTTGGGGTTTAGATTTTTTTGTTTTTTTTTTAAACTATTATTACTGCCTAGGATGTTGGACTTTTTTTTTTTTTTTTTTTTTGTTGTTGTTGTTGGAGTAGAGAAGTGGGAGTTGGGAGTGTGGGGGTCCCGAGGATGAAAGAAAAGAGAGGTGTCACGTGAACAGAATGAGAAGAAGACAAAAAATAGTGAAAAGAAATGATGAATTCTTTGGTCATTTAGCAAAGGTGACCCCATGTGGGTGTTTGGATTGGCTTATTTTATGCGGTGATTATTGGCTGGTGAGCTCTTTTTATTTTTTGTAACGTTTGAAAAAGATAAAAGATACTTATAAATACTTATTTTTAGGTTAAAAAATATAAAAATAAATCAAAAGTCAAAAATTAAATATCTTCAATTTATGACTTTTAGCTTATAAGTTGCTTTAAAGAAAATCAAACCCAAACACTCCTCATATTGGGGACTTGGGTTGGATTTTTCAAAAGAAAGATCTTTGAGGAAAATTTGTTTGTTGTTCTCTCGAAAGAAAATTGTTTTACTTTAAGCTGAGGGTCTATCGGAAACGGTCTTTCTACCTCTCAAGGTAACAGTAAAGTTTGCATATACTCTACCCTTCCAGACTCACTTGTAGAATTATAATAGGTATATTCAGGGGTGTCAATTTTATGTAGTGATTTTGGGTCACGTGAACACATGATCATTTAGAAATTTTATGTATATATTTTTTAAAATTGGTATAATATTAATTGCTGGAACGTATGCTACAAGAAGGCTAAATGGTGCACTTGGTTGAAGGTTGAGTTATTTACCAAGCGGATGAGGAATCAATTCCGACTTAATACATTTTTTTCCTTATTTTTTTTTAATAGTGAACCCATATTTTAGAAATTCTAGATTCGTCTCTGAATATATTATTGTTGTGTCTCTTGAAAGAAAAGAACAATCAATTTTGTCCTAAATAATTAGAAATAAAGAAGGCATTTGGCTATAGAATTTCAAATATTTTTCATTTTATTTAAAATTTATAAAGTGGAAGTTGCAGATCGAGTTGTGTTTAGTTATACTTTTTGTAAACGAGAGAATAAATCACTCGATTTGGAATTTATGCAGATAGGTTGGAAAATAAGTTTGGAGCACTTTTTCAAATTTGAAATTCAACTCTATACTATAAAATTTATAACCAAACATTGATTTTGAAATAATATGAAAAATTATTCTGGAAAAAAGTTAATAATACTCATGGTCAAACGGTTCCAAAATAATAATATTTTTTGTTTAATTTTGTGTTCTGGGTTCAAACCCAAGTTACTGCTTGAATTTGAGGTGACTGTTCGAACAGAGACGAAAGTCAATTATAGTGATTTGGAAGTTCCATGTGAAAGAGCTCTCGCACACACACACATAGTTATACCCCTTAAAATTAACGAACTTTTACGTATAATTTAAGAAAAAGGAAAAAAATTAAACAAAATAAAATAATTTTACTTTACGTTAATGGTTGAGATCACTTGTGCCGTCATCATTATAATGGCTGAATATTTAGCAAAGGAGACTATACGTGGGGTTGGATTTTTCAAAAGAGAGATCTTGAAGAAAATTTTGTTTGCCATTCTTTCGAAAAGAATCAATAAATGTGATTGTTTTCTTGCTACTTTTTTACTCAGAAAATTTGAATGTGGTCATGGGATGGGAATAACTCAATAAAGTATTGCAAAAAAAAAAGTTATAATAGTGAAAGAGGGCAAGACCTCGTAAAGGATGAAAGTCTTCCTCTTTCCCTCCACTTGACTCAAATTTTTCAGGCTCAATTCCCCACTGTCAGATTAATCTTCACAAGTTTATTAAAAAAATATTACTCCTACCATCTATTTCCCCTTTAAAGGAGCAATCTATTCTATTTATATACGTCCTCAGTTTCAAATTATATCCATCGCTCTTTTATTTTACTGGATCCTTAAAAAATATTCTTTTCGATTCAAAATAAATGTTTATTTAACTTTTTACACATCATTTAAAAAAATACTAACTCTTAAAAAAAAAAAATTGGATATTCACATTAAACTCTCCTTAATTAAATACTCCTAGTTAATATCGTTTATTGATTACACAAATACTCACTTATCTAAAAATAGGGATAAATTTGAAAAAAAAAATAATTAATTCGTCCTTGATTATGTAAGTGGAAAAGTATTTTTAACCAAAATAAAAGTGCTAAATGAAGATGAGTATTAACTAGGATCAGTAGTTGATTAACTTACACTTATTTATTTCTTAGTTATAATCTTTCACCATTAAATGTTTACACTACTTATGTGTCATCGCCCTTAATGACAAAATTTTACTGAGAGTAAAATGGGAAAAAATTAATTGTGCCTTAACTTCTAATAGGGGTGTTCACGGTTTGGTTAAAAACCGATCCAAATCGAAAACTAAAATCAAATATTTACTTGGGTTTGGCTTGGTTTGGTATAAAGTAGTATTAATAAAGAATATTAAGTATAAAGTAGTATTAATTCATGTGTAGAAAGTGGTAATGCATAAAATCTAAATGGTAAATTTTAAAACTTAGTTGTTAGAAATATTAACTTCGCTAAGTTTTATGACTAAATTATATAATTAAGTATACAAATTGGTAAAGCGCCCGTAAAAGATGTTGAGTTTCTTAAACTTATATCGACGTACTTAACTAAATAAGTACACTAACTTTTCCTCAGTTTACCAAATTTTTATTTCAAATACAGATCAATCCAGAAGCAGTAAGAAGCTATAATATGCTACCAAAACGAGAATTTATTAAAAAATGATGAGAAAATCCAATTTGTTTTCAAATGTCCTGTAAAATTGGATTGGTCTTCCTCATTCTTGTGTGTTGAAACTAATCTTCACACTTGAATAAGTACATTAAGATAAAAACAAATTTGTAAGACTCACAAGTGACCACTCACAAGTCTTGGCCAGAAAAAACTTGCCAAATGCATTTTTGTTTTTTTTTTCATGTGCACCAGAATTAATGGCACTTTTTTTGGTTTCCCACTTAGTATTAGATATTTGTTTTGAGGGTCTTAACTAATCCAAATTTCGACCTGATTCCGTGTAAAGCTCATTAACGGAAGAAGCGCTCTTTGTCAGAAGTTTTTCTATTCCCAAATTCAATATCAAGATCTCCAATTAAGGTTATAAAAATTATGTTCATGCCACTACAATAGTTGCCGAGGTGACTAATGAATAATGACACTTTAATAAGATGCAATCCTAATGTGCATCGAGGCCAACTTGCACATGATTGAGACTAGAGGTGAGCATAAATATCGAAAATCGAAAAATCGAATCGAACCGAATGAATTCGATTTTCGGTGTTTCGGTTCGGTTTCGATTTTTTTAAATAGCAAATTTGGTGTTCAGCTCGGTGTTCGGTTTCGGATTTTCGATTTTTCGATTTAACCGAATATTTAATATAGTATTTTTTTTTATATCAATTTGTTGCTGCTGTTACTGGTTGCTGCTGCTGCTGCAGTTGCTGACCGCTGCTGTTGCTGCAGTTGCTGGCACTGGCTGCTGCTGGCTGCAGTTACTGCTGCTGCTGCTGCTGGCTGCTGGCTGCTGCCTGGTGCTGGTGCTGGCTAGTGCTGGCTGTTGCTGCTAGCTAGTGCTAGTACTAAAGACATTCTTGATATGTTGATCATGAATCATTTGGTAACGGGTGACTATTGCTTAACCAATGCCAAAAAATCGAATTAGAAAACCGAATCGAACCGAACTTCAAAATACCGTACCGAACCGAACTAATTCGGTGTGGTGTTCGGTTTCCACTTAAAAAAAACCGAAATCGAAATATCGAATCGAACTTTGAAAAAACCGAACCGAACGCCCACCCCTAATTGAGACAATCACTGTTATCTTTTAAATTTTCTCCCCTTTAATTGTACCAGACAAAGTGAAGAGAAGATGATATATATTGGCCTGCATGCTTAGATATCTCATCATATCAACTTTGTACTTTGTACTTGGCAAAAGACATTGATTGACCCTTAAACTATACCTCAAATGTCGATATTACACTTAAATTTTATTAGTGACTTACTACACACCTAATATATGAAAAAGTAATATTATTTACCTCCTAAAAACTGATGACCAGTTGCACGATGAAAGTGTAACACACTCTCTTACCACATCAGCGCCACGTCAGCGCCACCTTGAAAATTTTCTCAATTTTAATTTTATATTTATTTCCTTTTCTTTATTCATTTGATTTTCTTTTTATTAATTATATTTACACTAATTAATCCTTAATTAACCATTAAAATCCTTCAATAATTATATCTTCTTTATCACCGCCACCCCATCTCACCGGAACGACCAATCCGCCACCAGTTTCACTTCAATTAGTCGCCAAAATATGGTATTGAGCAAAAAAGATGAAATCTTTTTACATTGATTATAACTATTCATGATTCATGTCCAAGTGTACCAACTGGTGGTTTTCGTTCATGAGCATATTCAAGTGAAGAAGAAGAACCTATGGTGACCAAAAATGAAATGAACTAAATTGGAATGATTGGATATGGCAAAGTGAATATAAATTAACTTTCGTTCATGAGCATATTCATTTAATTTCCTAACTTTTTTGCTACTGCTACACCAGCGCCACCAGTTTTGCTAATTGCTACTGCTACTCCCTCACTGCCGCCCTCCACCTCCGCGTCACTACTGCTATCACTTCAATTACTACTACTGCTGCTATGCCTTATTAATTAAATTCTACTAAACGCGCCTTTTTTAATTTTTTTTATATTTTATGCCACATCAATTTTTAGGGATAAATAATATCACTTTTTTATATATTAAGTGTATAATAGATCACTAGTAAAATTTAAGTGTTATATCCATATTTGTATACTTCTTTCAAGTTCACGTCATTTCTTAGTTCAGTGCCCCATTAGCCTCTCGTGGATCTCGCCACAACCAGAATGGGCAGTAGAGTACTAACCACATTGACTGCTCAGTAATTCGTATAGTACTGTACTTTCTATCTACAAAATCTATTTCTAGAACATGGATAACGGATTATAAAATATTTTTGTTGAGAATATAATTAATTAAATAACATTATGCTCTCTTTAATAGTTCAAGTTTTTATATGAGATGATCACAAACTTTAACATGGTACTAGAGCAGGTAAAGGTTCGGGATCGAATCTACAATACAAGGCATATATTGCTACAAACTACGTTATAGTTAAATATGAATTTTTCGTGGCTAAACATTTTAGCTACAATTTTTTTTCCGTAGCATTCGTAGCGAAATGTCTGGCTAAAAATTAGCTATAAACTTTACATGGTCCGTGACTAAGGACTTATGCTTATTGCCACAAAATATTTGTGTTGTAGCTGCAATAGTAGAAAATTTGTAGCTATCTTCACATTATAGCCACAAGTTGTTATATTGTAGCAAAAGCTTAAACATGTTTGCCACGCAAACTCAAATTTTATGACTATTTCTATAGCTTAGTTTCGGGACAATAGTACTCATATTTAGTTACGAATTAAAAAAATCATAGCTGTGAATTAAAGTAGTTGCCACAAATATTTTCATATTGTAGCTAAGAATATGTGCATTTAGCCATGAAAATAAATAGCAGTATAGCTAAAAAGAGTCTTCATTTGCTACAAAAGGTGAAAATTTATAGCCATGTTCTTAATACGTGACAATTATAGGAGTATACATGTTTAGCTACGAATTCAAAAACTCATAGCTATAATTTCATGTTTTTTGTCTCGAGGGTTAAACTTGTAGCCAGAGGCGTGGGTTCAGAATTTTAAGTCATGACAACAACCTCAAAGCTAATGTATAACAACCACCAAACTAACGAACAAGTACTGGTGGGTGTTCGGTTATTCGGTTATTCGAATGTGTGTACCACTGTTTGATCTTTCTCAAATTCGATTGGTTTTTCTACTTCAATTTTTTCGGTATGAGCCTGATTAATGAGCTATTTTTCTACTTGTAAAATGAGCTACTTTAATTAAAAATGAGTTGATTATGGATACTCAAAGAACTAAATAAATAATCAAAGGCAGAACTTTTGTTGGGAACTTAGCACGCATTGGCTAACAGAAGTGACTGACGAGTCTATTTTACGTAATCTTTTTTGTTTTTTTAAAGAGAGCACATGGCAGAAAACACACACACACACACACAAAAAAAGCCTTCTCACATAGAACAGAAGGCTTTGCTAGCTATTCTGCACCGCTAAACCATCCGCTATATATGTTAGTGGGTTCGTTTGTAATATATAGATAGATATTCATTGGATTTTTTAGTACTAATATAGGGTCTACGTAAAAGTTACTGGGTTCGTCCGAACCCCTTTATTGCACAGTAGCTCCGCCCCTGCTTGTGGCAAAAGAGCTTTTTTAATTTGCTATGGAAATAAAAATGTGTATTCATGTTCTAATTTGTGTGGCAATTATATGTGTGTTTAGCTACAAATTCAAAAATTGCATATCTACTAACTGAAAATTTTGCCACAAAAATTGTTAGCCATATAATGTAGCTGAGAAATCATTTTTGACATGAAATATATACAATCATACAAGAATATTATCTTCAGTTGTGGAAGAAAAAAGACTTAATAAATGTCCAACAACTTCAAAATAGTGAAACCTCACTTTATTCAAACATATCAATATACTTCTACAAGAGAAAAAATAATTATTCATTTCCCTGTCGATTTTGATGCTTCAGTCACTCCTCCACAAGCTGCAATAACAATAAAAAAAACAAATAAGAAAATGATACAATAAAGTGTTCGTTTTAAAAAGTAATTGTATTTGTTAATATGAATATTTTTTTTTAAGGAAATCACATATTTACTGGATTAGTAATATAAAAAGATATAACAGCTACTTACGGTTAGAGTTGCATCATTTGATTGTCGAACTTGAGCTGCAAGCATCATTTGAAAATTTTCTTCCGATCGTTTGCCCTTTTCTTTCTTCATTTCTTCGATTCTCTCATTGCATTTTTACGCACCTTGTAGGTCCTCTGGTTTTTCTTTTCACAACATTCAAACCTAAAATTGAAGATTAAATAGATAACGTCAAGTAAAAATGTTGATAGAATTAAAAAAGATCAATAAAAAATAAAAAAATACCTGTTGAATTTGTCGATTCGTGTTCTTCCATAACTTCTTCGTTCACCTCTTCTGATTCATTTTCCCTATAACTATTTTCTTAGAGAAAAGTATTCACAAAAATATCACAATTTTTCGGGAGCGTATAAATCTGAATAGACTTCTCCTTATGTGTCTTAAAACTAACAAGCATTTTCCTAACATCCGAATCATCACGACATTCTACTAACCTAATCGCTAATAACTCTATCACCTCTCAAGTAAAAGAACTTATCTCCCTAAAAAATATCGAACTTACAATGTTTCTTTAAATCATCCAATAAATCAAAGTAACTAATAAAATCAATGTCCATGTTTGTTTCCGTCAAATCCCGACTTGCATATTTTCTAGAAGGCGAGAACATAAAATAACCACCATAATGGTAGCTAATTTCGATCTCACGTATTGTGTCCATGCTTTCTGCAAAATTTTGAATATTAGTTAGCTATATATGATTAAGCAAATACACAAATCTATCTAATTGAAAATAATAATAATGAATTCAATATTGCGTAAAAATTATATTACCCGGATAAATTAGTTCTTCCACACGTTGTGTGGACAAATTTTCTTTAACCGGTGCCGTCTTAGAACTCTTATACGTTTCCATATCGTGATTATTAGTCAAACGATTAGTTTTTTTGCGAAAACCATTCCTAGCCATGTTTGATTGCAAACAAGCATTTGTGAGGCGCAACGTCACGATGTAAGTTTTATCAAGCCACAATTATTTATAAGGGAAAACTTTTTTGAGATACATAAGATTTATAAATAAAAAATATATATATACACATACAATTCAGAACCAAAAATTGATACTTTTGTTTTTTTTTTTTTAAAATGCAGTAAGCACCTTGATTAGAAAAATTCTTTTAAAAAAATGTGACTGAGATAAACTCTTTAATAAACTTTAATAAATTACAATAAAAAATCACACACAAAAAAAAAGAAGTTATACACTACAAACCAATACAGCAGAAAAATAATGCTTTGACGAACAACCAAAACTTATAACAAAAATGGAGCCTCACCTAATTCAATAGCAAAAGGTACTATATTCAATATTTTTATTGATTCTAACGCATAGATTAGAAAACTCTTTAAACAAATTGTGAATGAGACAAAAAATAAAGAAATAATATAAAATTTACCTCTTAACTATGTCTTGAAAATATCAGTTGAAACTAGGGATATTAGAGATGAAAAGTGACGGTACTCTTTTTTCTTTCTTAAGTGATTAGTCTTAGGGGTCGTTTGGTACGGTGGATAAGCAAAAATAATTTTGGGATAAAAATTTAGTGCCGCCTTATTCCACGTTTGCTTAGAATAAAATCCCGGGATTAGTTAAGTGTTATTTCTATCCCACATTGAGGGTGGAACAATAATCCTAGGATAACTAATCCCGAGATTAGTTATCTCGGGATAACTTGTTTTCTAACCAAACAAGCCCTCAAAAGAAGTAGATTGTGTAAGGAATTGGCTATTTTTAATTGGAGTAAAGAAATCACTAAAAGTGGTGGAGTAGTAAGTATTTTTCATCTTTAACCAGAAGTTTTGAGTTCGAGCTCTGAGTATGGAGTTGCCTTTGTTAGGGAGGGCTTTACCACTTCAAAGTGGGACTTCCGGACATGAATTAAAATTAATCGGACCCAAAAACAGATACCGAAGTATGGGTGTGTCAATGGTATAGTTCGGAACAATTATTTTATAAAATTACCATACCAATTTTTTCATTTATTTTATTTTATATAATCAAATCTATATTTCTCGAAACTGTCCATCATCGGTATCTATACAGTTCGGTTAATTTTTTATTTTTTTTTTATATAAAAAACAACGTCATATAAAAGTCACAAGTAGAAGTAACAAACACGATACCATGCATACTTATGTGGGACATACTTACAAAAAATTCTCTAGATTTTTTTACTATTTAATAGATGATGAATCAAAGGAAACATGAAAGGCGACAAGAATAGACCAGATCCATCCCACTATTTTACGGTAGTCTAAAACAAAGTTAAGCAAGACAAAAAAAATTGTATCACACGAGCAGGAAGGAATCAATAAAGATGAAACTCAAGAACTGAGTCTACTAAAATTAAGTATCCAATAAGAGAAATTTTAAATCATACTAGAGAAAAATATCTAATATCTTGTGTTGCTAGCTACTCGAGATCGTTAGAATACCTAGCGTACTAGTTACTACTCGATATGCTAGAACTAATTTAATTTCAATAGCTGCATAATAGGTTTTAGAGTAGCATAGTTTAGTTTCAATCACCCAGACCCAACGCGAAAATTTTAATATTTCATTATTTTTAAACATAAATATAAAATATATTTTACACATATAAATTTATTCTGTATGGTTCAGTATTTTTTTTTTTTTGGTTTAAACTAAAAACCTACTTAATTAATCGATACGGTAATAAATTTATATAAAAACCTACGATTTTATTAAAAGAAATCTAATAATCAGCTCAGTACGATTCGATTGGTTAAGTCGGTTTTTAAAAAGTCATTGACACCTCTTAAGTACCGGGACACTAGGTAGAAACCAAAAAAAAAAAAAGTTAAAAAGAAATGAGCATATTAAATTTAAAGTGATACTTTAATTTGGAATTATATTTAGACGTAAATGTCGTTTTTTCAAGAAAGTTAAAGGTTAGTCGGTGAAAAATATTAGTACTATTCTACTTGAATTCCTCAAACAAAAGTTTCTTATTATTTCACCAATATATTTGAAATATTGAACTGATGGTCAAACCATTGCCTGAAATATAAAATTTTGTATTTATAGAATAAACTTCAATATCTATTTCCTTATACTTAATAGGTAAAAGTTTATTCACATACGATAGTTATGCCAAATCAATAAATGCAAGATATGAATTTTATATATATACATACATTTATCACTTAATTATTACTTTTTGTGAAAATAAGATCTTTAAAGTTCAATTTATCACCGTACATTCTTTAACTAAACTACAAGAAATTTCTTTCTCTTTTCATTCTGTGTTAAGCACATGGTAATTATTTTATTTGTTTCTCAATTGCATAAAAACCTTTACTCCAAAATCTTGATTTGACTCCGTTCTCGAGATATTTTCTCCTTCAATCTACCCACAGCTTTCACAATCAATTAACAAACAACGGTTCTTTTCCACTGCTCGACCCCTATTTTCTTATGAATAAATTTTGTGGTACAATCAGTTCCTTATTTCTCAGGTATATGTTTCCAAATTAGTACTTACTAGTTTATATAGACATAGAGAACATTTGGCACCTTGAAAACCATTTGTTATTCTTCTTCTCCGTGAAAATTTCAAAGAAGAGGTTCAAAGTTAACCTCGTAAAGCAGTGGCGGAGCCAGAATTTTCACTAAGGGGGTTCAAAAATATAAAAGAGTAAGAAACGAGGAAGCCAAGGGGGTTCGGCATCTATTATTTATACATAAAAAATAATTTTAATCTTGTGTATACATGGTAATTTTTTGCCGAAGGGGGTTCGGGTGAACACCCTGGCCACCACTTGGCTCCGCCCCTGTCGTAAAGTATTTGATCTGTATTATATTTGTCCTCCGTTTACTTTTCGGTCTATAAAAGTCTCACCAATATTTTTCGTGTCTCACCAATATTTTTCGTTCATATTTGTCTCTCCTTGTAATTATTGTTCTATTTGGGTGTGACATTTATCATAGTGGAATTACGTAAGCTGCCTATCTACTTTATATTTTCTCTCAGCAGTGTTTTGAATCATGCCATTAAATAATGGAAAAGATCCAAATATATCTTATGTGACTTCCATTGTATCAATAAAATCAAACCAATTTTTCCATGATAGAAAAACTATTAATGCAAAAGGCATATTTAAAATTTTCATGAACTCAAAGGTAAACGAATAGCGACGGTATTCAAATCATGTGTTATGCATGTGGTCTTGGCTCGTGCAAAAGGAGACAAAGAATTAACCTTTTCTGGTTTACAATCTTGAGGAATTTTATGTTAAACGGAATATTAAAGGGACTATATTAAATTGGGAAAACAACATTTTTAATCCCTGTGTTATTGCATTATCCCTATTTTAGTCTCTGTGATACGTAACTAAGTAAATTTAACCTTCAATTAAGTAACGTGTGTGGTTTTAATCCTTATACTAACAGAAACAAAAAAATCTAACATACTGTTAACTCTTAAAAAAGGGCAATTCGGTAAAGTGGATCCCAAACTTTTTATTACTTTTTTGTTCTTCTTGTTTTATACTTACTTTTTTTTTTTTTGGTATTGACCAAATACAGGAATTAAAGTCGAAAAGACACATCTTCGAATTAACTTTCATTTCAAAAGATGAATCTTTATTTTCTTCTGTGCCCTTTTTTATACCGGGACGCAGAATGAACTGAAGATTCTTATTTTGGTTTTCAATTGTTAAGCCATCTTTCAAGAGATAATTTTAGAGACATATTTTTTTCTTAGCAGGGGAGAGTAATAGGGAAGATGGTATAAAAAGAAGGCTGTTAGTAAGGCTGGCAACCGGTTCCAACCGGAACCGGTTATGGAACCGGTTAAGGAACCGGCCGGTTCCGGTTTACCGGTTTTCCACTCCAAACCGGAATCGGTCCGGTTTGGAGTGGTTAAAATCTATTTTTATTTTATTTTTTGTATTATATATATATATATATATATTATAGTATTTATTAGTATATTGTAGCTATATTTACATATGTTAGACAAGTTTATAATTAAAGTTTAAATATTTACTGACTAACAGACTAACAGCAAGTCAGCAATACATAATAGTATTTTTCGTATACATATATATGTATAACTTATATATATAACTTATATATACTTATATATATATAACTTAATATAACTTATATATACTTACATATACTTATATATTTGTATAACTTAATATATATACTTTTTTATATGTACTATATACTCTATATACTTATATATATGTATAACTTAATATATATACTATATATATGTATAACTTAATATATATACTAAATATATGTATAACTTAATATATATACTATATATATGTATATATATGTATATATACTATATATATATTTATATATAATATATACTATATAAGTATATATACTTAATATATATATGTTATATATTTATATATAATATATATACCAACGTTTTTTTTTTTTTTTTTTAATTTTTCACCGGTTTAACCGGTCCGGTTCCGGTTTCCAAAATATTGGAACCGGACCGGTAAACCAATACACGGTTAACCGGAACCGGTTAACCGGTTATACCGGTTCCGATTCCGGTTCCGGTTTAACCGGTTCGGTTACCGGTTAAAACCGGTTAAATGAAACCGGTTGCCAGGCGTAGCTGTTAGTATCTATTTCAGGCTGTGTCCGATGGTTCTCATTTCTCAAGATGCAAGTTCAGAATTCATGGAGTACAATGCAATGAAGATTCAGAAACCCAAATTTGCCCTTTTTAAAAGTTAATAGTCCATTGATGTATTTGGTTTATGTCAGTATAAGGATTAAAACGACACATATTACTTAATTGAAAGTTAAATGTGCTTAGTTACATATCACGAGGACTAAAATAGGAATAGTGTAATAACACAGGGACTAAATATGCCATTTTCCCTATTAAATTTCAAGTCAAATTTAAGTGATTGATTTTAGGTATTTCTTAGGAAAAGATCATGCCAATTTTGACATAAATGACAAAACTTAGAAAAGAAAAAACTTTAAGAATGGCTGCTATGTTTTTACCCTCCATTTAGAAAAGAAAAAAAAATCAAAATTAGGGAGAAGGGTCAAATTTGCTCCTGAACTATGCCAAAGGTTCAATTTACCCTTCCTTTTTAAAAATGAATTCATTAATAAGGGGAACGTGGTTTCACCGAGTACTAAGCTTTCGCTATTTGAAAAATAAGCGCAAATTTAGCCCATTTTAGTAATAACGAGGGCATATTTAACCCAACTATTAATGGATGACAAATCTATTCCATTTCGCATAGATGATGGGCAAATTTGACCTTTTGCCCTAATAATAATAACAATGATAATTTCTTTTAAAGAATTAACGCACATACGGGTGTCAAAATCAACTCATGGAAACCTGACCCACCAAACCGGTTCAAGTTTGGCCGGTCCAATTTAGCACATTTAAAAGTTGAGTTGATGAGTAACCCAAATTGACCCATGAGAAATTTTGTTAAAATATTTTAAATTTTTTATTTATTTATTTAATATGTTATATATAGTCATAATAAGGAATTATTTTTTATCAGGTCCTTAAATAAATTATAAAAACAAACAAAAGAAATTAACATTTAATGAGAATTGGACGGGTTGAGTTATGACCCGTTTATTAGTCTATTTCAATTCAAATAACTTTTGAATTGATCATTTATTAACTCAATTCATTTTGATTCATTCAATTTCAGCATAATAACTAGCTTATTTGACACCCCACTGACACAGCTAGTGGTGAAGTCTGTTCAGTGAAGATGCAATCAGATAATGCTTTGATGGATTTTTATAAAGTGTGAGGATCCAATACGAGGGCTCTCCACTAAAGCATTACCATTAGTTGCTAATCATTTTTATCAACTTTCTCATGTTAATAAATGTTTGTCTCCAAGAAATTCCAAAGGCAGTGGGCAATTGGAAAATGATGTCTGCATTAAAACTTGTGGTGGTTCAATACTTCAATTAGGTCATCATATAGCAAGACTTCTGTTTGACTATTTTTTTTTAGTAGTATATGTGTATCTTTCACATTTCTCATTGAAAGAAAGTGTGGCACACTTTGGGATTTTCTTGGATTGATATCTTTTATTCAGTGTATATTTAGCTATTTGATACTCATTTCGGTTCATTTCACTTGTACTTGTAGTCCTCACTAAAAATAGATGATTCAAAATAGTTGTCACCTTAAAAAATCAAGATATATTAATTATTAGTTTCCACCTTTACCAACAACAACAACAATAACATATCTAGTAGAATCCCACTAAGTGGAGTCTGTGGAGGGTAGAGTGTACGTAGACCCCTTCTTTGTGAAGGTAGGGAGGCTGTTTCCGATAGATCCACAGCTCAAGAAGAGATGAAAGGACAGCAATAATAATAGGTTAGTTTCCAACTTTACTCTTATTCAATAAACGAAAAAGGTGCAAATATATCCCTCAACTTTGCGATTTAGAGCAGATATACCTCTCGTTAAAAAAGTGGTGCATAAATACCTCTACCGTTACACAAATAGTGCAAATATACCTTTTAGCTGATAGAATTTAAAAAAAAAAAAACAGTTAGCTTGTTTTTTAACTAAAAAAATGCCACATGGCAGTAGAAAAAAAGTCTGTCCATTTTTTAATAGACTTATCTTTTAAAGTCATATGGTAATTTTTTTTTTGTTGGGTCGGTAAGGTTCGTTTAAAAAAATGAGTAGACTTATTTTTTTCTAAAGCCAAGGAGATATTTTTCCTTAAACGAACCAGACAACGCACTAGAAATAATAAATTGCCTCGTAGCTATAAGAAATAAGTCTACTAAAAAAATGGGTAGACTTGATTTTTTTTAGAGACACATGACATTTTCTTAATTAAAAAATGAGCAAAATTATATTAAACAATATTTTATCAGCGAAAAGGGTATATTCGCACATTTGTGTAACGACAGAGTATATTTGCACCATTTGTGTAACGACAGGGTGTATATGCACCACTTTTTAATGAGGAGTATATCTGTTCTATATCGTAAAGTTGAGGAGGATATTTGTACATTTGCCCTTCAATAAATAAGGAGAGAGATTAATGTGTTGAAAAAGAGAGTAGTATTAAATTACAATAATATATTCAATGTAATTCCACAAGTGGAGTTTGGAGAGGGTAGTATGTGTGCAGACCTTACCCCTACCTTGGAAGGTAGAGAGGTTGTTTCTGATAGATCCTCGGCTCAAGAAAAAACATTTCAAAGCAGTTCAAGAAAGAGATAACAGAAGTGAAGAAACCATGACAAAATAGCATGAGAAAGCATTTTGGAAAAAAGGAAAGAGAGTATATTAAATTGAGATGAAAAAATAAACAACGATGATTTAGTTAAATTATTCTTTTAGTTAATGCTTTCTTAAGGGACGTGCAAGAAAAAAAAAATGACAAATAAAATGAATTAGAGGAAAGTAGTGTTCATCCATCCGAACGACCTCCATCCAAGAAGGTGTGATGCACATACTGCCACATAGATTTTGTCCATATGATACTTTTTAGTACCTATTTAAATTCATTAATTTTTTTTTATCGCATTTTCAAGCTAAATTTGTAAAGGTATATTTGAAACCTCATTACTTATTAGGCTAAATAATTTTATCAGGCTACCACGGAAAAGTTTCACTCAAGTTTTGTTTCCATATTTGGGCCAAAAAAGAAGAATACAAAATTAAAATAAATTGTCATTGCATTTAAAGATAAAAAACAAATACACAGTTGAAAATTTATTGTTTGGCTAACAAGAATTATTCGTATAAAAATAATGGAATTCTTGGAACTTTTTTTCAATTTTTTTCAGAAAAAGAAAATGCTAATTAGAATATATAATCGGTGCATCTAAGGAAGAACTTAAAAGAAAAACAAAATTGAGTTAAAATATGTGGGTATATATTTAGAAGAAGTTAAAAAAAAAAAAAAAAAAAAAACACAATAAGAGCAACTATGTGACAGTTAATAGTTGAAAAATGCTCTACTTGAAAGCTTATTTGGCAATTTTTTTTTATCAATCTCATGCGACCAAAAGAGAGTATATCAACTCTTTTTCATGTCAGCGTCCAAGGGGGGTGAAATCTACCAAATACCCAAGAATAAAAAAATAATTAAGACTAAAAAAAATTAGATATACACTAAATAAAAGGCGTCAAGTTTAGAAAACCCCGAAATTTTATGCCCTATATTTTTTCACCATTAATTTAACTTCTAAGTTTCATTTTGGTTGGTGGTTGATTCAATTACAAGGCCATATTCTTTCTACCTCACACGCAGACATCAAATAAGTTGTACTTACGTTGTATGCAAAGGGGTTAAATATGTTCTTGAATTTTGCAAAATGGGGGGTTTGAACCTACAACCTCGAAGTATTAGGCGAATGATAAAAATTTTACGTTGTATGCAAAGGGGTTAAATATGTTCTTGAATTTTGCAAAATGGGGGGTTTGAACCTACAACCTCGAAGTATTAGGCGAATGATAAAAATTAAAGACCAACAATTTGAGGGACATAAATTAAAGACAAGTGCCTTTGGAGGGCCATCGAGCAAATGACCCGGAAGAAATTGCACGGTTTGTACTTCAAATGGGCTGGTCTTTAATTTTTGGCCGCCCCTATTTCTTGGCTCCATTTACTTCTTTTATTTCAAAATTATTTCTTTTTTATCCAAAGGACTCAATTTGCTTGATTATTTACACTATCAAACTGTTTGATGGGTTAGTGGGAAACATTGAAAACTTTTTGAGGCTCCAAATCGACCGAAATTTTATATGGATTAAAAAGATTCAAAACAAGAGGCAAGACTATTATCTTGTTATTCTATGGTGTCAGATTTATTCTTGCCATCACTAAAATTAGCTAGATTTGCCAATAAGCCAATAAGGTTCCTATACTCGAAACATAAATTAACCATCCTTCAGCCTCAAATCAGACCAAATGAAATTTAAAAAAATGATCAATTGCACCACCAAATTAAATTTAATTCTCAACTCTATCAAAACTCCGTTAATATAACTCCATCACCAATCCTTTTATGATCACCAATAGCGACGTTAGAGTTTCACACCGACCTATTAATACTAAAACACACTCCAGTACAGAATTCAACTCCAAAGTAATTTGCAATAATATCGTGGTTGTCAAGGTGCGGTCATAGTGGTCGAAGACTGTTGATTTTTCACATAAAGGTAAAATCGTGACCGGGAATGAGAAATGGTGATATGCGAAAAATGATGGTCAAATGTGGACTATTTTTCAAAATTAATGGGCAAATTTGATTTTTTATTTTATTTTATTTTTTAATTTTTTTTTGTAATTCAAGACAAATTTGATCATATTTTCCCCCATTGTAAAAAGTTGACGCTAACAGTTGAAAATTTACCTCAATTGTTAACGGATGAAAATTTTAGACCTTATCATGAAGTTCACGAGTAAATTTGAACATTTCTTACATTTTGAGGTACCTTGTGACCAGATATCTATACCTCACGGTCGTCACCTACACCTTTTTGTTGCCTGGCTTACTTTTAGAAAAGGATGTCTTAAATGTGAGAACTAACTCAAGTTAGAATGTGTTAAAAAAATCAATAAGGAGATCATTTCTAAAGTTTAGTTGAATCAAGATATGTTCTGTTAGAAGTCATAATCCAACATTTCTACTTCAAAATTATTATCTTTTCTAGTTTATATATACAGTACCTATATGCAATTGAATTATTGTAAAAACGATTAACTATGCAAGAGTAAATAATCATATGGTAAACATTCAAAGTTCAATTAATCCAAAAGGACAATATTATAGGTACCCGATATTTATATTAAACCGTATACTTATTATAATGATTAACTAATTTAAAAAGGTAAAATTGTATATTAATTAATCATGATTAAGCAAGATAATAGTACTCTAAGTGGTCGTTTGGTTTAAGGTATAACATGGGTTATGCCGGTATTAATTTTTATACCACGTTTGGTATAAGGTATAGATTTATCCCGAGATTATTTTATACCTTGTACCAAACGTGGTATAAAAATTAGTGCTGGAATAACTCAACTTATACCTTCTTAACCCACTTATACTGGTATTATTTTATACCATCTTTCAGATGGTATAAAATAATACCAACAGATGGTATAAATTAGTCCCGGAATTGTAATCCCGGGACTATTTTGACCTCAAACCAAACGACCACTAATAGCAAATACATGTCATGCATCTATTGGTATTGCGTAAATACTTAGTGCAAGTAAGTTTTAACCCGTTACATACTTCCCCCACCCGATGTTTACATCAAATCGTATGAAATGATCATGATTAAGTTAATAAGATAACGCACTACTAGAAAAAAGATGTTTTTTCCACCGACATTTCGTGAAAAATTTGTGTTATAAAACATGATTTTCTCACGTCATTCTCACCGAACCAGCTCACTGGGTAAACGCATGGTGGAAAACAGGTTCCCACTGAAACGTTGGGAAACTTCATACTTTTTTTGTGTGAAAACACTACTATTTAAGTTTTTCCCACCGATATTCAATGGGAAATATCCACTGAATATTTTTCAGTGGGAAAATGGAGATTTTTTAATAGTGACAATGTACACTATTAATTAACATGATTAGCCAATAATACTCTAATAGTAAACATAGACATCATATATTTATTGATATTGGTATAGACACTAAGTTATAACCTGTAATTTAAGAATCTGAAAAAGATATAGTTTGAGGGCCAACACACCTAGGTGCAATAACACAAATGATGATATGTGCATTTACCTACCACACCTACCTATATCCACTCATATAGATTTCCTCTCTTTTGTTATGCCCTTTGTCCTTCCCTTTGAAATTTTCCAAATAGGCAAAGCTGTATCCATCACTCAATTCGTGCACACTATTTAAATCCTTTTTGAGAAGTTATGATATGTATTCTTTCTGTTTGGGCTTGCCACCATTCAATCTGGAAAGAATTAAAGATACTTTCTAATGCTGTTTTATGTGAAGTTGTTTTCATTTAGATGTATAAAGATATTCGATATATTGCTACTACTGTTAATAATAATAATTGTGTTCGGTACTGCTTTATTATTATGCAGAATTCAAATACATCTATATGCTTAAGTTTTAGTATTTGTTGCGACATTTTCTCAATCAGACTCACTTTTGTGCTAAAATTGGGTAAATTACATCGATGGTGATCCGACTTTGAGTTTATCACACAAAAATTATCTTTTCAATTTTTTTTATATAAAAGTCATCAACTTTAAAGTATATCACACAAAAATCACTATTCTTATCTTTATCAAATAAAATTCATTCAATTTTAAAGTTTATTACACAAAAGTCATTGTTCTATTTTTATCACATAAAAGTATCCAACTTTAACCAAGTTAAAGAAAGTAAATTTCACCTGAATTTTTATATTTTGTACCGAAAATATGACATGGATACTCCAAAATAAGTTAATTACATTTGAGATATTTAATTTAGAAACTTCCCTCAATATGTCGCTTTATAACACTAATTTTCATTGTGGTTTACGATATTACGTTGTTTTCCTAATGTTGGTGTCTTTGTAATAACTTTAACTCATTATCATTAATGTAAAAGATATGATTTGACCATTTTCCCTTATTAATATTCATTTGTGTAGTAAATTTCATAAATACTTTTTTTTTCAATTAATAAAAGATTTATTCTTAGAGCATCAATAAATTCAACGACGAACACAAGCTAGACGAGCTTGATATAATTCATGACTATCAAAATAAGAATACAAACATAATTTCCTAATTAAAGGGAGACTAGTGTCCTAAAAGAAAAATGGAGAAGGTTTCTGAAATCTGGGCGAGTGGTATTCGGACATGAATGGGTTCCAAATAAAAAAGAATAAAATATAGTGTTCCAGAATGGAAAAATAATAATAATTAGAGAGTCATATTGGCTTTGAGTATACAACGAATAGAATTTAGAAAATGAAAGAATTAAGGATATGGTTGAAGAGATTTGACGGGGGATGTCACAGTTATCATTGATATCTTTGTGTCCTTACTTATTATGGCCCATACAATGTATATAATGTACAACTACGAGATACTTATCAGTGAAGCTAAAATGGCCATATCATACTATGTACCGACTTAATTAAAGTTAGTATTCCTCGATCAAAAAGATTCTCTTATTTTCGCTACTATTAGTTTGCCTAAAAAATTAATATATTTTTATATTTAGAAATAATTTATTTTATGAAATTTATAACCACATAAATATTTAAAATTTATTTTGCACCACATATAAAAAACCTTCATTGATTTTTTTTATATTCCGTATCAAATTAAATTAAGAAGAGAGTACTTATTACACGTTGAAACTTCTTTGTTGCCTTTTTATTTTAAAAACAAAGACATCACTCACATTCTTACAAACGTGTGGATGATTATCACCAACAGGCAACAACAGTAGCCTCCTCGAAATTTCACGTTTCATTGAATTCAACGGTCTGTCTTCACTCTCCATTTTTTGCAAGTTTTTCTCCTGGCTTCTAACCTGTTTGGTCAAACTTATTTTTTTCTCAAAAATATTTATTTTAAAAAAAGTGAGTTATTTGGCTAAGTTTTTGGGAGAAAATAAGTGCTTTTGGGGAGTAGTAGAAGCAATTTTTTAGAAGCTAAAAAAAGTAGTTTTTGCCCAAAAATACTTTTTTGAAAAATACTTTTGAGAAAAATACACATAGAAGCACTTTTTAAAAGCTTGGTCAAACACAAATTGCTGCTCAAAAGTACTTTTTAAATTAATTGGTCAAACACAAACTGCTTTTAGCCAAAAATACTTTTTTTGAAAAATACTTTTGAAAAAAATATTTTTTAAAATAAGCTGTTTTTAAAAACTTGGCCAAACAGACTAGAATAGCAAGGAGAATGATTGTATGAATTTAATTGATAGTTCTAAGTATGTAGGTCATGAAGGAGAATGATTGTATGAATTTAATTGATAGAATGTTTTATGCGACAATTAGATGAACTATTTCAAAATTGAATAATTCATACGAAGTGTTAATTATTCGATTACAAATTGGTTTTTCTTGGTGGACCAAACTTGAGTAAGCTGACACTCTGCATTGTTCCTGCAAACTTTTTTGTTGGTTGCGTTCTAATTTTTTTCTATCAATTACGCGCTAATTAAATTTAATTCACTTAACGATTTCCCTTTTAACTACTTACTACTATATATTGAATGCTAATTTTAGTGATTTTAACAGAAATACTTTGGCTTAGTAAATTAGTTTTTATTCCAAATACCTCTATCTTCTTTGAGTTCTAGTGGGAAATTTTGAACTTTTATTACTCCAACTGTCTCGGAAATACCCAAGTACGCTTGAAATTTGGGTGACAAGGAAACACAGATAGGGCTGGTTCCTAAACAGAGATAGAGATAATTTGTCCTCAAATATTGTGCTTGCATATAGAGAGCACCACAATTTGTTTCTTTAATTGTATTAGGAATGAAATGTAGTTATTTCATTTTTTAATATAACTATCTCGTGTAGGTGCTAAACCTTCTCATCTCATGTATAAAAAACGTGAATTTTCGACACATGTTTCCATCGGAAATGTTTCTAACAAGACAAATTTGTTTCTTTACGTTATAAAATCATTCTAAAGAGTTAGTACAATATATCAAAAGATGAAGCAAGAACAATAAAGAGAGACAAGAGATGAGAGGTTTCTTATTCATCCCAATATATTTCAAGTGTTGTTCAAGTATCTACAATATGAATCTCTATGCCTCTATTTATAATGGTGCATAGAGGCATACAAAAGGGTAACAATAAACATGTCATTCAAAATATGAGATAATGGAAGAACCATTAAAATAGTGGAAGATAATGGAAGAGGCATTATATTTGTGTAGTGGAAGTGGGAATTTATTTCTAGAGTGGTGGACATCCACATTTAATATTTCATAACTCCCCCTTGGATGTCCATGTCTTAATAGATGATGTGCCTCGTTAAAACCTTATTAGGAAAAAACCCCGTGGGAAAAAATCCTAATGTAGGAAAAAGAGTACACATATCTAGTAATACGCTTTGAGAGCTGCCTCATTAAAAACCTTACCAAGAAAACCCAATGGGACAAAACCTTGGTTAAGGGAAAAAGAGTACAACACGTATTTCACTCCCCCTGACGAAGACCAAAATTCAGATATCGGAGTCTTCGCATTCCAATCTTGAATATCATCTTCTCAAGAGTTGAAGTTGGTAAAGATTTGGTGAACAAATCTACATGATTGTCACTTGAACGGATTTGTTGCACATCACCATTCTTCTGGAGATCATGTGTGAAGAATAACTTTGGTGAAATGTGCTTCATTCTATCTCCTTTTATGAAACCTCCTTTCAATTGGGCAATGCATGCTGCATTATCTTCATATAAGATTGTGGATATTTTATCACATTTCAAACCACACTTTTCTCGAATGAGATGTATCATTGACCTCAGCCACACAACTTCACGGCTCGCTTCATGAATAGCTATTATCTCAGCATGATTTGATGAGGTAGCCACAATAGAATGCTTTGTAGATCGCCAAGATATGGCAGCGCCCCCACAAATAAATACATAGCCTGTTTGAGATCTAGCTTTGTGTGGGTCAGATAAAACCCTGCATCGGCATAACCAACAAGATCGGGACTGCAATTGCTAGAATAAAATAAGCCCAAATCGATAGTCCCCTTTAGATACCTTAATATGTGTTTAATTCCGTTCCAGTGTCTCCTTGTAGGAGCACAACTATGTCTTGCTAACACATTAACTGAAAATGCTATGTCAGGCCTTATGGTATTGGCAAGATACATTAGTGCACCAATTGCACTAAGATATGGTACTTCTGGACCAAGAATTTCCTCATTCTTTTCTTGAGGTCGGAACGGATCTTTATTCGCATCAAGTGATCGAACAACCATCGGAGTACTTAATGGATGTGCTTCATCTATATAAAATCGTTTCAACACTTTCTCTGTATAGGCAGATTGATGGACAAAAATGTCATTTGTCAAATGTTCAATTTGCAAACCAAGGCATAATTTTGTCTTTCAAAGATCTTACATCTCAAATTCCTTCTTTAAATAATCAATTGCCTTTTTTTTTTTAGCTCTGCAGGAGTTCCAATAAGGTTTATGTCGTCAACATATACAACAAGTACAACAAACTCCAATATTACTTTCTTTATAAAAACACATGGGCAAATTGTATCATTTGTATAGCCTTCCTTTAACAAATATTCACTAAGGCGGTTATACCACATGCGCCCGGATTGCTTCAAACCATACAATGATCTTTGTAATCTGATTGAATACATTTCCCGAGACTTTGAACTACATGCTTCAGGCATCTTAAATCCTTCAGGGATTTTCATGTATATTTCATTTTCAAGTGATTCATATAGGTTGTGACAACATCTATTTCTATCTAAATATGTGACATCTTCTGGTGTCCGGACAACAGGTCCAATAAGCTTTACGCTTACGAAGATGCATCATTTCACTTGATAATAATTTCTACATTAGCATGCTTTAATAGACGTAGAATTTAGATCCTCACAATCTTTTACAATATTGCGCTATATTGTATCAAAAATATCGTCGACGGTATATCATTTATATCGGTTCGCAATGTGACATAACTTATTGAGATCTCATCACTTCCATTATTTTTAGGTACCTAAACCTCTCATGAGGTTTCATGAAGTATTATGTCGTAGGCTCTTCAAGAGCACATTGCCTCTTTATAATGATTATTGACCATTTGCTCCTCTTTCTTTTCAATGATTATTGCGTTTGGAACCAATTAGTCTACCACGCTTCATGCATGCTGCAGACTATGTCCTTCAGGGACATGAATTTAATAGGAGCATTTTGCAGCTGAAATTAGAAATTAATTTTGGGTCAGCAAATGCTTCTAGCATTTGAGTTGAATTATCCTTTTAATGAGAATCACACTAATGATAATTCATAATATATTCCTCAACTGCTTATTCTCTCCCCCTTATGTTAGAAAAACTAACATATATCCCATCTTCTTTGGGGGAATCCATCTTTGTGCATCATGGTAGATTCATTAATCATATACCACACATAAAAAAACTATTAGATGGAAACATTTGGTTCCTAACCCTGAACCAATTGTGAGGAGAAAATTTATCATAATTTATTGGTCTGAAGCATACAAGTGATGTTGTATACAATATATCATATTTCAGATCACCACATAAAGCTTTGTTCTCATAAGTAATGGTTTAGCTATTTAGTAGAGGCATTTAACGCCAAACCAGCTTGGATATAGACCAGCATTAACAAGATGAATTCTCTTGATTACATAATCTGAAAATTGTGCTCTCAACTCAATTATTTTGAGCAAGTAACTTTGCATAAGTCAAACTGCGGATTGACAATAAAAGCACATGTGACCGTCTTATCGATGCATCTATTTAAGACATCACATAACAGGTGAACGGGCCCATATTCACCTTTTATATTTTTTTTCAGAATTTAGGGAATTCAATCCCAACTTTAGCCAGTATAATCAACTTATCATGAGAACAAGCAACAACAATAAATTATTGAAATATCTTCTAGTTCTTCAATATATGTCAAATACTCAATCTGCACATCATATTTGAATCGGGATGATCAAATTGCTCATGCCGACTAATAAAATTATTTATACTAGTAAACTTCAAGTTTACCATGTCATGTGCTATTTGTTTTAGTAAACTTCTGGTTTACTATGACATGAGTTTTATATCAATATAAGCTTCTGGTTTATTGTTCATGTGATTCATCACGCTTATATTTGTAGTACAAATCGGGCAACCTTTCATAAATATATTTCTTACCCGTAGTAAATTGAAGATATTCAATCTTCCAATCATTTGTAGTATTGATCATTTTTATCAGTAAATTCGGGTTTACTACAACTTGTATTTCGATCATAACAACTTTTTTTTTTATATTGCGATACAAGAAGAATGACATAATAATAGATAAACTCTTCAGGAGCTTTCAATATGCTTTCCATAATCATATATTGTTTGGACACTGCTGGGTCATGATTCTTGTGCACAAATAATTAAGCTCTTCTGGAGACCTTGGTCACTAATTTTGCACTACCAAATATTGCTTAGACACTGATAGTGTCACGAAAGAGAATTTGATGATCTTTCTGATGTCATGTAAGAATACAGTAAACAAATTTACTTTTAAAGATAATAAATTCATAAATAACTAACAATAAACATTATGCTCTAAACTTCAGTATTCCAAACATCTCCTTCAGGGAGATTCACTATTAACATCTAAAGATTTTGTATCTTAGCGGTGACCACATAAAATTACATCCTTGATCAAGAAAAATATATGAATTTATTATTTTCAGGAAAATCAATAACAACTAACCAATGCTATATCAATGTGGTTATAATAGAAAATATTCTACAAAATCCCTTGGAATGATACGTTATAAAGGTATCAAGATAATTTGACGTACGACAGGTACGTGCAGCAATGACCTTCATACCACAAAATAATATCTATATCCTTTGTTATTTTACCTCTTCAGGAGGTGTGTTGTGGTATTTCTTCATTCACTGAAACTTGGTCATTTAGATGAGCTTTATACATAATTTTAGAGGCTCATTATTTTACTCAAGCACAACAAATACACAAAAGATAGAAAAAGAAAACTTGATGACCACATTTATTTGTACTGATTTCTCAAAATAAAACAAACCAAATATGTTCCTGGTCAAGTTAAATGGTATATATAGCATATTAAAACATCAACATTATGCCACATAAATATTTTAGGACACAAGAGAATTATGAAACATTTACCTTTATAACATAGAGTGTTTGTCAAGACTATTAACAACGATGTGTGTATATATAATATAATTGCTTTGACAATGATGTAAAGACATGCGTATCAAGTGTCATTACTGAAGAAGTTTAATAATCATTATATAGATCATGTACATGATATGGTTATCATGTTCAATCTGTCACATATATGTAGAAAAATTATTAGCACTGATTGTTTCAGACATTTTTATTATTATTATTCGAGGAGTAAATTTTAAAGTTAAACTTCTAAGGGAGTAAAGTTCAAAGCCTTACAACATTCAAGAATAAAGTTTAAGGTCTTACTACTTTTGAGAGTATAGTTCAAAGTCTTACTACTTCGGGAGTAAAATACATAGGCTTACTACTTCTGGAGTAGAATTCAAAGTTTGCTACTCGTGGAGCAAAATTATGAGTTTAGTACTTCGGGAGAAAATCATATAATATTCAGAATATTTCTTCTCAATTATTCTACCTCTTCTGGAGATGAATAATGATATTTTTACAATCAAATGCATGTTTCATTCACTTCAGAGAATGAATTTGTATTTGCAACATTTATCAGAAGTTTTCATTCTTCAGGAATAAAACATAATTATCTGAACGTGCCTTAAGCATATCAAATTGTGATAGCTTATAATCTCTTTTGAGATACTACTACTTCAGGAGCAAATTGAGACATACATATTTAATGTGGAGATTTTTTTTATTTTTTTATTTTTTTTCTCTAACATATCTTCAATTGTAATCACAACAAATATATAAAAATATTGTCACTTCCGGTGACTATATATTTCTTGCCAATTATCATTTAGCCATTAAGGGATATGAAATTAATATTATCATCCCTCTTAACATTATTATTCTTCAAGAACAAATTTGAGGCATGAATAGTTCAGAACCACTTCATTATTGATGATCCAAGACCATACATATTAGATCCAATCAAAACATGCATGTGTAAGAATGACCATCTTTAAGTGATCATACCAATTTTTCTAGTTATTCCACAGCATAAGAGGATCTTTAACAGTGAGATATTACAACTTCAAGCCTTCATCAAGGGGCAGAAGAATATCATTGCTTTGGTACGATCTCGATTTGATGCCTGATTTTTATCTTTGATGGTGTCTGCCAGACCCAACACATCAAAATAAATTTTACCACCAATCACCCAAGACGAGCTTTCGGAGGCATCATCACTTCCGGTGGTCATTATTATAAACACTATAGTCAAACGATCCTTTTAAAGTAACTCAGGACATAAGATATAAACACTGCTGTAATCCTTGAAAACAACAAAATGATTATGAATCTTTAAGATCAAAATCTTTATGGGAAAAGTTTCAACAAAAATATGTTTAAGCCGTGTGAAATTTAAAATGGCTAAAGCCATGTAAAATGAATCTTTACATATTCATTTTCTCAAAGTAATTGCATAAAGCGTACCCAGAACCGTTGTCCTCTATGTACAAGGAGGATCTTTTTTTTTTTTCAAAGCAGTTACCATAATTGACAAAATAACTGCCAAACAAATACATCAATATGGAAAAATGGGATACATACCTCATTGCAACTCACCTTTCGTAATGCCAGTAGTTGAGTCATTTGATTCTAAATTGTTGAATATAATTCATAATAGTAGAGTCTCGTGCTGATAACATGTTATAAAATCATTCTAAAGAGTTAGTACAATATATTAAAAGATGAAGCAAGAACAATAAAGAGAGACAAGAGATGAGAGCTTTCTTATTCATCCAATATATTTCAAGTGTTGTTCAAGTATCTACAATATGAATCCCTATGCCTCTATTTATAGTGGTGCATAGAGACATACAAAAGGGTAACAATAAACATGTCATTCAAAATATGAGATAATGGAAGAACCATTAAAATGGTGGAAGATAATGGAAGAGGTATTATATTTGTGTAGTGAAAGTGAGAATTTATTTCTAGAGTGGTGGACATCCACATTTAATATTTCATAACACTTTTCACATTTTCATCATTTTCCATTTGTGGAGCTTAAGCATTACCCACCATCTTCATAAAAAATGTAATTACCTAATTGAATAAGTAAATTGATACTTTAATTTCGAGTTCAAATTTTATCAACTGATGTAACAACAACAACAACATACTCTGTGTAATTTTATAAGTGGGATATGGAGAGGGTAAAGTGTAAGCAGACCTTATCCCTATCTCGGGAGGTAGAAATGTTATTCCTAAAGACCCCAGCTCAAGTAAAGCATATCAATTGATGTGTGAAAAATATTTTTTTCCATTCAGATCACAAAAAATATAACTATAAGTAGCTATTTATATTAAGCACGAGTTATTAATTTGAAAAAAATGAATAGTAACCTCCTGAAAATCAATCAATTTACAATGTAAACTGTCAGTTAGTATTTTTTTTTTCCGTTATCTGGTTGGGCTTTCAAAACACATTAGATTTTGGTCAATGGCGTTTTTCAAAATTTCACCACAATGTAAGTACTTCCCTTCCTATTACTCTATTTGTCATGTTTGATTTTTGCTTGTCCTTTGACAAAATATTAATTGAAACAGTAATTTGACTAAATTTTTCATATTTATTTTTTATCTCAAATTATTATTTTTGCTTTTATTGCGTTAATCTCTATCCACAATGTAATTCTTTTACCAGAGGAAATATATATATATATATAGCCAAAAAAAAAAAAATTGGTGGAGGGGAAGGGGAAGCGAGGAGAGGATTCAAGGTAGGGTATCAAACCCTCACCAATAAGTTAAAAGTTACAAGTTAAAATTCCGGAGGGAATTAATGGCTTAATATATTATGATTCGTTTTATTAAATATTATACTATATGTATTATTTGACAATTAACATAATATTTAAGTTTGACCATTCACAAATTGCCATGGATACAAAAGTCTAAAACGAATAGGAGTCGACCATATTAACTTCACAGACCCAAGAAAATAATATAAAAAAAATGGACTTCTTGTCCCTCTGGTCTCTTCCTTCATCACTTTAGCAAGAATACAAATACCATGGAACAAAAGCCATCTTTTCTTCTCCTCTTATATTATAAGTAACAATCACAACAATTATTTAATCCTTCCATATTTGATCAACCCCTTTGCTTAAATCCATTATTATTCCTCTTCAACTTTAGTACTTCCATAGTCATTCACTGAATGGAATATTTCTACAAAGCTAAGGCTGTAAGATTAAAAAGTCATTTAGACAAATACTTAGTAGCAGATGATGATCAAGAAAACATACGACAAAGTGGAAACGGAAAATCAAGAAAAGCACGGTGGCTGGTTGAACTTGTCGATGACGGAAACAGCCACTTTATACGACTGAAAACTACTTCCGGCAAGTATTTAACGGCTTCTGATGAGCCGTTTCTTCTTGGCATGACAGGAAAAAAGGTACTCTATGTTAAAATTAGGGTAATCATTATATTCTTTAATTTTAAATACTTTTATTTACTTCAAAAATTATTTTTTCAATACGCTCCTCGAATGGAGTTGTGGCAAGGGTTTTAATTGAATCCGTTTGTCAAAAGATTATACTACTTAATTAGGGCAAAAATGATAAAAAGGTTGCTCAGATGATAAATAACTTCGGCCTCTAATCTAAAGTTGTGAGTTCTGACTGTGAAAATAGAACGGAAATAATTTTTATTATTATATATAAATAATTGAATACTCTCGATATAGGAGAAAATATTGTTATTCTAGCCGTGGATTCCTTTCCTTTTTTTTTTTTTTAAGTTCGGATTTCGCTACTGCTCACATGTGACGATAATTTTTTTTGGGCCAAGCACGAGATTATTTCTTATAATAACAAGTAGTTGTAAAATTAGACTCGGGAATTTTGCTTGCTCTCGTTAAATTATTACTTAGATAAAATCTATTTTTATTTACTTAATTATGCTTTTATCAGGTACTTCAAACTTTGCCGGAAAAGATAGAGGATGTGAGAATTAAGTGGGAACCAATAAGAGATGGATTTCAAGTAAAATTAAAGGCTTTTGGAGGAAATTTTTTACGTGCAAATGGAGGGACACCACCATGGAGAAATAAAGTGACATATGATAATCCTTATAGTAGTAGCACAAAAAATTGGATTTTGTGGAATGTTGAACCTGTAGATGTACCTGAAAATGAATCATTGACGGATTATTTAAAGTTGGTTTCGAGTTTTTCATCGGTTTCTGATGAACTTTCAGGTTTGGATTTGGGATCTCCGATGTCTATACATTCAAGTTTTTCTTTCTCACCTAGGATGGCTAAGGTATGTTTCTTAATCATGTCAACTACAGATTGTTTTGTTTTATATAATATTCCTTAAAATTGGGGGAAAATTCAATGTTTTTACACTCATTATTATGATTAGAATTTAACAGATATATTACGTATTGTTATAGAATTAGCTAACTTTGATACATACATTGTTTATTGCCTGGTAGGAAAAATGTCCTTTTTATTTCCTTACGTGTATCTGGGGCACGTAGTCATAGTGTGAAAAATTATGGATCTGACATATGATATAATAACTATACTTTAATTCGAAATATGTGGGATCTGATATATAATTTTTATTGACAATATTTCTAATTAATAAAAATTCATTTCAGGCTAGTAATATACAAGACTAAAATAAATAAATTAAGAAAATACTAATAATTCTCTGTATTTTCTATCAATTTTAATCAGCTTTGAGGAAAAAAAATGAAATTAAAAAGCCTCTCACCATTTTTCCGTCTCTTAGGACCTGTTTGGCCTAGCGTTGAAAACTGCTTTTTAAAAAAACACTTTTGGTAAGAAACAATTTGTGTTTGGTTAATTCATTTGAAAAGTGTTTTTGACTACTTTTAATAAGCAGATTGTGTTTGGTTATTCCTCTAAAAAAAGTGCTTTTGAGTGTTAAATTACAAAATTGGACATGTATCAATGAACTTTACTATCAAAATTATTTTACAGAGAGAAATTATTTTAAACATCTATTATGAAAGAGTTTAGTTTAGTTATTACTTTTATTTAAGTAAAATTTAAAAATACATATTAAAATTTTCAATAACACATAGATAAATAAAAATATTAAATATTGATATAATATCAACACGATGATTTAAATATACTAAAAAACTACAACCAAAATAATATTCAAAATAGAATAAAGCATCATTAATTAGAAATAAATGGATTAGTGAGGGGTATACCTGGTAAATACTTATTAATGGTATGGATATTTTTATCTTGAAAAAAATAATTTTCTGCTTCTGCTTTTTTCAAGAAGTAGAAATTTTCTGCTTCTCCGCAACCACAGAAAAACTGTTTCTGCTTCTACTTAAAAGCAGTTTTTATAATTGGCCAAACACCTCATACATAAAAAAAAAAAAAAAAAAAAAAAAGAAGCACTTTTGACCTCAAAACCGCTAGGCCAAAGAGGCTCTAATTAAACACACTTTTTCATCTGGTACGGGGATTCTTACTTCTATAGAAACAATTTCTTTTTGACATATACTGGTAACTAAATCCATTAATTGACATATAACTACTAGGTCACTATTGCAATTGAGCGACAATCGTTTTCACTCAACTACAAGGTGTTATTTATATCCTTGAAGTCATGATACTTTTTGAGAGTAGTACCTCTTGAACAGGGCATGTTTCTAATAATTCACCATTTTCTTGTATAATCATCTGAGAGTGAGTTGCCCGAGTAATCGTATGGCGAAGGATTCTTTAAAACGAAAGCCTTCTTATTAGGACCTTTTTCATCTTTAGTGTTCGAATTCGAAACCTTTAATTAGAAGTGAAGAAATTTCTTTCGTCCCAGTACTCTACTCTTTTAAGGTAAAGTTGTGAAGTTAATACAGATAGTTGCGCTTTTTATATAAGAGCCTACAAATGGTGTTATAAAGATGTTATATTACTTCACCCTTCAAGATTTTAGCTTGATTGGCGATTCCTGCAATTTTGTTGATAGAAATTGGCTATAGCTTGTTTTATGCGAGAATCACACTTTTGGTCCCTTAATTACTAATAAATTTTATTTTAGTCATGATATTATCTGATCGTATATTTAACCTTCAAGTGATGGAAATGTGTGTTTTTGGTTCCTTTACGTAGGAAACATGTTATATTTAAATTATTTTAAAAAAATTACTATTAAATATAGAGTAATAATACAAGCTTAACATAATACATGGATAATTAAGTGGTAAAAAAAAATTCAATAATCATGATAAATTTGTAAATATTCCCAAGCAAATGAATGAAATTGAAAGTCAAATGTGCTTAATCGGATATCATAAAAATTAAAATTTTGAGGGACCAAAAATGCTATTAACCCTTGTTTTAGTAAACCTTTTGAAGTAATTTGGGGGTAGGTAAGAATTTTTTGAAAATATATTGGAAAGAAAAATTTGTGGAGAAGGATAAAAAAATTGACCTCCTTTTTGCTATTGCCCTATCATTTCTGATCTATCTGAGAAGCCTTAGGCTGGAATAAAGAATATTCATAGCAAGACACTACGTACCTTTTTGATAATTGATTACCCTCTTTTTTCCCTTTCCTATTCTTGTTCCATAAACCAATCTTTATTCCAATGATTCTTTCTACTAGAATAACCAAAAAGATAAGTATCATGTAGGTATCTTCATAACACTTGCTGAATTTTAACTTTTTCTTCACGTAATGCTAGATTGTAAACGTGTGATATGGCTCAATTTCTAGATCCATACACTTCAAACCAGAAAGATTTTCAAGTATTAAAAAGTCAAACTACCGACCAACAAGTCCACAAAATAAATATGGATGTCGACAAAGTTGATCCAAAGAAAATTATACTTCCTCTAGATACTATTTTTTTATTATTTCATTAAAAGAAATATATTAAAAATAGGTTAATTTAAATTTTTTATTTATACATAACAATATCATTCGAAGCCACTAATTTGAAAAGTTTTTTTTTTTAAACTCCATATCAATTTTTTTAAAATTTTAATTTCTGGTCTGGTGGCTGATATCCACATAGAGTTCGATTAAATTCGGATCATGTGTTGCCCAACGAATTGATTTCCTGATCCGGGGGCTCGAACCCAACCAAACTCCCTATCACTCATAAGGAGGAAGTAACCTAGTAGCTAGAAGCTATTTTATTTTTAGAACAAAAAACTAAAGTTATATATACAGTTATACACTACCAATACAGTTCAATCTATTATAGTAGATTTTTTGTTAGCCAAATTTACTATTTTTCCTCTCACCAATCAATATAATCATAAAAATTTAACTATAATTATCTTTTAAGTAATTTAACCGAACATGAAAATTGAAAAGTATAAAATCCATCTTTTTCTCTTCCTTAATGAGTCCAATTTTGACCATGTCTAAATATAGAAAAAAACTTCAATCGGTTAAACAAAAAATCCTATATTTTCTTACGTGTCAACAATAAACGCGGTTGTTTTATTAAAGCGTGTCACCCATCAAACATTGCTGTCACCCACTGTGTATCATCATTACAACAAGAAAATTTTCTAACACACCAGTCTTCATCACTTCCTAATATAAAAATACTTAAAAAATTATTTTTTCCCCCATAATTTTCATTAGGGTGTTTACCATTTTGATTAAAAATCGATTCAAACCGCAAACCGAACCAAATCGATTTAATACATAATTGTTTGGGTTTGGTTTTTGGTCAAAACCGATTCTTCATCTTTGTTGTTTTTTTTTTCTTTGTTTGAACAGAGTCCATTAACAAAAAGACCAGCAATGGAGTTATTTCACAAAGCAAAAGCAGTACGTTTACAAAGTCATCGTGATAAATATTTAACAGCTGATGAAGATGAAGAATCAGTAACACAAGATCGTAACGGTGCTTCAAAGAATGCAAAATGGGTCGTTGAATTCGTTGAAAAGACAGACAATGTTATACGTTTAAAAAGTTGTTATGGGAAGTATCTTACTGCTTCAAATCAGCCTTTTCTTCTTGGTATGACCGGTAGAAAAGTCTTGCAAACTTTGCCTAACAGACTTGATTCTTCTATCGAATGGGAACCTATTAGAGAAGGTAAATGACTATTCTTTCTATTTCAATTTGTTTGTGGTACTTTTATTTTTAGTCCGTTTTAAAAAAAATGTCTCTTTAAGATGACATTTTGGTATATTCTACCAGAGAAAAGAGTTAAAAATACCGTTTACTTTCTTTTATTAACTAAGTTTGTACTTTATTACTATTTATACGGCGGCCGTTATCAAAAGTTAACAAAATTACCCTCAATTGGATGGATCCCCAAATGACCTCAAGTCCCCAGTTTCATTTAAAATTATCCGATTTCGGTCGGTCGGGTTAAAAAGGGAAATCGGAAAATCGAGGTTGATTTGCGGGATTTCATCCAATTGAGATGCAATTTTGTTAACTTCGGTAATGGCGGGTTATAAATAACCCCAACTTGTAACGGAGGGCAAACTTTATTTTTGACCCCTTTCCCTGCCTAAGTGTTACTCCCTCCGTCCCAAAAAAATTATCTTACTTTCCTTATTAGTTTGTCCCAAAAAAATTGGCACATTTCTATATTTATAAATAATTTAATTTTATGAGATGATTTACGGTCACACAAATATTTAAGTCTTGTTTTAGACCACACATTTTAAAAGTCTTCTTTTATTTTTTAAACTCTGTGTCAAGTCAAATCAAGACAATTTTTTTGGAACGGAGGGAGTATTTGCTTTCTTAAACTTCGCGTCGAGTCAAAACCAGACAAACATTTTGAACTGGAGGGAGTAAATCTTTGAAAGTGCTATATAATTTCCACGGTATAAAAATAGCCAGCAACATTCCTGTTTGACTATGAATTCTAGCTAGACATTAATTAAAAATACCAAGTTCTAACTAATTTTGATTTTCTACAACTTCGATTTACTTTTCAGGTAAACAAGTGAAGTTAAGGACTAGATATGGGCAGTTTTTGAGGGGTAATGGGGGATTGCCACCATGGAGAAATTCAGTGACACATGATATTCCACATAGGACTAGTACTCAAGATTGGATACTTTGGGATGTTCATGTTGTTGAAATCTTGGCACATTCTCCCGTGCCGATGCCAACGCCTGCGGTGGTGAATCATTCGGATTCATTTGCTTCGGAATCTAGTTCTCCTAGTACTACTGGTTCGTCGAAATCTTTCGGCTTTTCTAGACAAGAGGTACTACGTAATTTGTCCAATTTTTTTATCTTTATGTTTAATGGTTTGTTTGTTTTGCAAGAAAAGGTTCAAATTTGCAACTTAGGAAGTATCTTAATTTTACGTCTCCGTTATGTTTTGGAACCATTTTGCGAATTAGCAAATTGTTTCCAGTACTTGTTTATTGACTTTAAGGGGTTGTTTGGAATCCCTGATAAGTATTAGCTGATACTGGTATAAATTTTTTGAATGGTTGTTAGGGATTGTTTGGATCGTAATCCGGGATAAAGTTTGGGATTGCATTTATATGATGTTTGGTTATGTGTAGTAGCTGATACTGGTATAAAGTTTTTTAACCAAAGTCTATCCCATATTGGCTGTGGGATAATAATCCAGGGATTATTAATCCCTGTATAACTCTGTTGGGAATCAAACCACACCTAAGAGAGCTCCAGTGTGAACCGGATGGAGTTCATGTGCCAAAATATTTTGGGAAAAAAGTTATCCCTCAACTTCTGACTATGGTTTAAAATAAGACCCCATTGCACTTTAGTTTGGAGCATTTTATGGTTATGGACAAATGCTAGATGATTTGTTACATAAACAGTCTTGTATAGTACATGAGTATTTTTTTTACCCTTGTGGCTTATGATTATTAGTATTAGTCTTTTAACATGTGGTGTTCAAGTGACGAGTTAAGCTTATTTTGTCATCTGCTATTGTCTATATATAGAAGTGTCGGGTGAACCTGTTAATTTTGATGTGGATTTAATGATTATTATATCATGGTACTCAATTATCTCTCTTTTCCTTTTTCCTCTTTTGGCAGTCAAGTGATTCTTTGGTTAATTCGCCGCCTAAGTTGGGAGATGGAAGGCTTATATACTACCACATCACAGATGAATTTGGAGAAGTTGAAGAGGGAATGGAGGGACTTTGCATAACTTTCAAGGGAAATAGTGTTGAGGATCTAAAGAAGAGATTGGAGGAGGAAACGGGGCTTGAGGAAATTACTGTGTGTACTCGGAGTCCTTTGAATGGGAAGCTTTATCCTCTCCGTTTGCAGCTTCCTCCCAACAATGCAAATATGAATGTTATTATTTTGCCATCATCATCTAAAGGTGAGACTTCTACTGTTCTACTTGTCTTGAATTTGGTTTCATTTCATGGAAGTTTGAATCTTTAGGTCCATGATTCAGTTTCAGCATGTTTATAGCTATCAAAATAACTTGAGGTTCTTTTACATGGAGACTGTAGCGAAATGAAGAAGCATTATTGTGAATATGCATTATCACTCACTGATGCTATTGATCCTTAAGCTTTTTTGGGGGATTAGCCAAATCACTAATGTCTCGTTGAGTCATTCATGCCTCTGTTCTTGATTAAAGCATCAACAATTTCCAGCCCTTGATTTCCTTCTAAGCTCTAACAAATGTGAATGAGCCCTATGTTGCTCAGACTCTTCAAAAGGCAACTGGGTGCGTGTTGGATCCTCCAAAAATAGTGCATTTTTTGAGGATGCAACACAGGTTGCTACATCATTTTTGAAGAGTCCAAGCAACATATGTTCCATAGGCAATTAAGGAACTTACTACGAAGGTTATGATAAGATTAATCCGTGGTTTCAGTATTAGGATGAGAGTATTGCTTGTGTTCTGTGGCCAACTGATATTGTTTTTTTTTTATTAAGCCCGACTTCATCATTCCTTCCGCTACATAATTGGAATTGTGTTGAATCCCATACACAATGAAGTTAATCTTATTGGTGTTGTCAGGCCCTTCTTTTTTCACCGTTCGATTGAATATTTTTTGCAAATTACTGTTGAATTCATCTTTGACCCCATCAATCTATTCTGTTTCTGTATATTCAGCTGATTGCATTCCCATTGTTCTTGCTAATGTGTTAAAGTTGTTCTCGTGGTGTATCAGAGGCAAAAGATTTTGCTACACCAAGAATGCTATTGTAGGCCAACGTGGGGAGCACGTACACGGATTGATGCAGTAGATGGATGTAGCTGGATTTTTGTATTAGTAAGATGAACGTCATCTAAAAGTATCTCCATTGTTTATGAAGCATTTGTACATAAGGTTGAGTGTTCTGAGAGAGTAAATGAAGATGATAGCTACTAGAATATCTGTTCTGGATGTTAATATCATACACTATCCCACGGAATGATGAAAAATGAAGAATTCCTTGTTCATTATTCAGAGGACATTTCTTGAACTAATTTTGTGGCAAGAAGTTTTCTGTTGTGTTATTTTGAAAATTAAATTGAGCACCATTGAGAATGAGGTGCTCCAATTTTTCTATTAAAAAGGATAAGCTGGAAGTTGTGCTTATTTTTTATTCTAAAGGAGAAAAAAGCCCCCCCCCCCCCCGCCAAAAAAAAAAAGAAATCACCTAACGTTGATTGCTAGTCTGGTACATACTTTAGGCTCAACGTGTTACCCAACATGAATAAATAGTTCCACAACAACTTCACCAACGGACCTAGCATAATTGAGATTGACTTCATTTAAATACAGAGATATAGTAAAGAATTTTTACATTATCATAATATTTTAAACTTCCTAAATGTCACTTGTGGATTACTATTTACTGGTGTGTTATCTTATAATATTTTAAACTTGTAAATAACAAGTAACATGCCTATATTTCACTTTAGATGGTTCATGCAATTATTTTTAAGAGTTAGCTGACCGTGTGATTTTTTTTATACACTATCAGTGTATTAACGTCAAACTCAATTGAGATTAGGGGTGTACATGGACTGGGTTGGTTTAGATTTTTTAAACACCAAATCAAATCATTTTTTTGCGCGGATTGCCCTTCGTTTGGGGTGGTCTTTAAATTTTGCCCCTCAAATTTGTGGTTTTTAAATTTTGCCATTCATATTTGTGGTCTTTAAATTTTGCTCTTTGCTTGGAAAGATGGGCGAATAGATGAAGTTCTGGGTTCGAACCCTCGCTCAGGCATAAAATAAAAAAATAATTTCGCAAGGCAGGACTGGGGGAGTGTATGCCGGATCCAACATACAATCTTTAAGAAAAAGTTAAAGTTATGCCGGATCCGGCATAACTAAAAGTTTGCCCCTCAAGGCAAAGTCTGCCCCTTCCAGCAGACTTTTAGTTAAACATAACTAAAAGTCTGCCGGAGGGGGCATACAAAATTTAAACTTTGCCTTATAAGGCAAACTTTTAGTTATGCCTTAAGGAAAACTTATGCCTTATGCGGCATACTTTTAGTTATGTTTTATGGGCACACTCTTAGTTAAGGCATTACTAAAGGTTTACCTTGAGAAGTTAAAAAAAAAATACATATATATGCTTCAAGGCAAAGTTTGCCCATAAGGCATAAGTATGCCCCATCGGCATAAGTTTGGTAATTCCTTAACAAGTTTATGCCGATGGGGGCATACTTTTAATGGGCAAACTTTTATGCCGGATCCGACATAAACTTGTGAAGGAATTATCAGGAACCGGCATATTGATGCCAAGTCTGCCCATAAGGCATAAGTATGCCGGGTCCGGCATAACTTTGCTAATTCCTTCACAAGTGTATGCCGATAGGGCATAGCGAAATTTAAACTCTGCCTTGCGATTTTTTTTTTTAAATTTTGACTGTGTGGGGGTTCGAACCTGAAACACATGAGATTTAGCGAAGGGCAAAATTTAAAGATTTTAAATATGAGGGGCAAAATTTAAAGACCACCCCAAAAGAAGGGCAATTCTGCGAATTGCCCCATTGCGTCGGGTTTTTAAATTTATACACCAAACCAAACCAATAAGATTCAGGTTTTTCAATCTCGGGTTGTCTCGGGTTATTCGGTTTTCTCGGGTTATTCGGGTTTTTTTTTTTCCGGAATATTCTTGATACAAAACATATAACTTTTACTTCAAATATTTCTTTAGTCCTAGTAAGATACAACTATGTAATTAAGGTGTTTCATAAGAAAATAACACAAAATGTGAGAAGAGTGATGACGTTGTATTAAAATATTCAACAAAAGATAATAAAATCGGTTAAAATAAATATTGCTAATTAATAAACCATAAAGAAAATGACCATAATCTAAAAATACTAAGTCATACTAAAATAAGTACGGCTAATAAGTATTATTTACATGACACGAAAAAAAAAACTTAAGTTATGTATTTTTACTCTCTAAACCAATTATGCAAAACTAAAGAATAGATATCCAACATTATTGTCATTCCTAGTGGTAAATTGAATTTCTTTTGTTAGTATTAGTGTTGACTTGGTTTTGGTTTAGACTTTATATGAGTTACTAACATCCATAGGATATAAAAATTATTCGCATTCAAAATTCTAAGTTCAAGCTTTAATAATATGATAATAGATTAAAAACTACGAAAAAATTTAAGAAATATTTATAAATTACATTACAAATAAATATTTTAAAAATTGAATAAATGTAATGTCGGGTTCGTTTGGTTCGGTTTGACTTTTTTTAGCTAAAACCAAACCAAACCAATTATGGTCGGGTTTTTTTTTTCAACACCAAACCAAGTCAAACCAAACCACTAGTCGGGTTTTTTTCTCGATTTGACTCGATTTATCAGTTTGGTGCGGTTTGTCGGTTTAGTTTGTACACCCCTAATTGAGATAAGTAACGTTGTTCTGTTTGGATTTGACACATTATATGTTTGCTTCCCAATTGATAAATGATGTCTCTTTTCTTAAATCACTAGTGCATTTGTCCGCGCTTCGCGCAGTCATAAAAATATCTCGTTAAATTCACAAAACAAATTTTTAAATATTTTAGCTCTAAAAATATTCTAAAGATTCTTTTTAGTGTTTCGATCCAATTAAATAGGATTTTTACTTTAAATTCATATTGGTGTCAATGCTTCGTTTTTTTTCTTTTGTAATATTGGATGTCATTAAAAACGTTTGAGATAAATATGATTTAGTTTAAATTTTTTATTTTACTTTTAATGACATGATTTTAACCCAATAAAAAATTCATCGCATATTTAAGATCATAAATTTTTTTATTTTTTATTTTTTTAGTTTTATGACCTGTTTATCACATTCATATATAATAGCTGACAGACTACAATCTACATATTATACTATTAATTAAGAATCAACAATATTATACATAATAGCTTTGGAAAATAATATTCTATATAGTTTTGTGACATGTTTATCTTATATTTTTTTAGTTTTGTGACATGTTTATCTTATATTTTTTTAGTTTTATGACATGTTTATCACATTCAAATACATACTATAAGTTAAGAAACAACAATATTATACATAATAGCTTTGGAAAATAATATTCTATATAGTTTTGTACTAATGTTAGCTTTCAGGATTAATCAAAGGAAACTACTGCTTTGAGAAACTGTACAAACTTACAAAGGATAGGAGAATAACCAATGTGGTTTATGTTCTTATAGTAAAAACCTAAACAGGGAAAAATCAAATTAAAAAAAGACTTGAAAAAATATCTTACAAAGAAAATGGAGTCCATCTCTACATAATTTTCTTCTACATGATTTAGCGGCTTGATTACTATATTCATCCGTTTGATTATATTCTTCAGCCGACTTTAGAAAAGGTTTGTCTCCATGACCTCAGGATTTACTCGAAGCATTGCTTGATTTTTTTTTTAATTGCTCTTTGCCTTCAAAGAAAATTTTAAACAATGAACCTAATATTATATACTAAACATTATTTTGAATTACTTAAAAAAAAGAGTGAAAATTCTATGAACAAACGGGAGTTATAGTATACCAAATCCAAAATAGCAACAAAATATTAGAATATCATAAGGTGAAGAGACTAAGAGTTGAATAGCCTCGCTAGAAAAAGCTTACAAAGTTAAATAAAAATAATTAGTATTTTCATAGAAAATAATTCTTTGCTTACATTCTCATCTCAGAAACATCCAACCTTCATATTCATTAGACTGGGGAAAATTTGATGTCTGAAAATAAGAAAAAGTTAAAAAGGATGAACATAGTATAATGACATTAAAGTATAAAATATGTGTAGGGAGAAAAACGCAAGGCAGTTCCTAATCAACATAGAGTTGTCTACACTTGTTCTTTATCTTCATATTTAAATGTAGTATTTGATAATTAAAGAGGTTTAATGAATTTAAATGCGATATAAGTTACAAGTGAGGGAGCAAATAACGGAGTTAATACTAAAAAATAAAGGAAGACTCCAGGCATTTCCATAAAGAAGGAATATGAGAGGTTGAAAACTATTATTGGAAAAGTAATTTCTTTATGGTTGCATTATATCATGTTGAACGTATTCTGCTATATTAACATTGTGAATGTTGATCATTAATTATAAAAAATATCAGAAAAATGAGGTCATTGATTAAACATTTAATACATATGTTTATTGCTTTTACAAGTTAATATTCATTTCGTATGTAATGCTCATGCTGTTGTCTCTTCATCTTCTTAATTTATTGCTACAATTCCTTTTTTTTTAATTGTCTTTATATGGGCTTTTAAATATAGTTAATGATAAAAATGATGGAGAAAATATCAAAAAAGGGAGAAAAAAGATAAATGTCAATGGAGACCATTGAGATGTGCCACATAGGATTGTCTATTCCTAGCTTTATATTATATATAGATTACGTAATACTAGCCGTTTTATGACGAAGGTAATAGCCAATTCCAGGATGGATAGTTCAACTACCACAGCTCACAAAAGCAATAACTTACAACTAATCTTTTATTTAATAAAAACGTCTTACAAACATAAACCATGTATACATAGTAGATAAAAAATCTTACAGCAAAGTGTAATGCTGGAGGCGCAGAGAGAAGTGCCTGAAATTGACAATTGGATTGATAAATATAAGTGTACATTATTTTCACTAGTAATCTTTTGCAGGTACAGGACCCATTATTGAAGTAATGGAATCTAATATAGATAAGAATTCAAGATTTTAACTTTATGAGTTTCGAATCACACTCTTTTTATTTTTGAATAATGGATAAATTATTTATACATGTTGAGTGAACTTCTTACTACAAATACATAGCCTAAAGTTATTGAACTCTTCCGAACCCGTAACGTATGGCACCGCGACTCTGCCCCTGACCTAACACGATCTCTAACAATAATTTCCACATCAAAAGCTTCCGAAATTAATTTGGTTACATTGTGGCTGTCATGGCAGATACGCAAACTCTTGAAAATGTGTATAGGAGTTCCCAGCGACGGTAAAGTTTATGATTTGACCACAGTAAGAGACTATTACCAATCGGCTATTTGAACAAAGTTTCCCCTTTTCTGTTACAAGTCCACTAAGCCTAAATCTCAAATTAGAGATTTCTACACCATATGACGTAATAGAACCCCTTAATTATTATTTTTGTACATAGTTGTAAGTTGTAACTAATTATCCAACATAACAATAGTTTTTTCAAAATATTTGACTCAAAGTAACAATGTTGGTTCGTCTTCTCAGTCATCTGATCAAAAGTGTATGCTCGACGTGAAGAGATTGTCCATATCATATGGGAGGGTTAGATTAAAGAGTAGCTACACTACAACTCATGTTCAACTTTCTTTTTTATTGAACTAAAATTTCATCAATAGATGTTGTACTTTTTAGAAATGCCTTCTAGTAGTGTATTAGCTTTGTTATGAATTGTGATTTGCTCATTTGGTAAGATCGTATAGCAATTGGGGAAGTTTTGATAGTTTTCACAACTTGCGAGGTTTTCATGTTAATGAGAAAAAATGCATCTTGAGAAATTCAAATTGCATGTCCAAAAAGAGACATCCACTTCAAATCAATCTAATTTCATATTATGTCCAAACAGGCCTAAATATTAAGATGTATCTTAAGATTAAATGCCTGAATTTGAATACACATCTGAATATTAAGATGATGTATTAAAATATGAATGCAAAATAATTTAGATTGTTTGTTTTCTGAACATCTGAATGTATAAGATTTGCCTTTATCTTAAAATTAATATATGTAAAATTTAATAAAATATTAAATTAATCTACCACTAGATCATAAAATAAAATAAATAAATTATATGTTAGTTCGTGGTGGTGATGGTTAGATAGGTTGTTTGTTGTGAGTGTCAATTATGATGGCGTTAGCTAATGGTGGTGTTGTGTAAGTTGGTGTTGATGGTGACTGGAAGTAGTGATTAATGGCGGTGGTTGGTGCTAGCGGCTAATATTGTAGTGGATGATAGTGATATATAATGGCGGTGGTGGATTATGACGGTGGGTGGCGATATACAAAAGTGATTAATGGTGATGATTGTCGATAGTGATTGGTGTTTGTTGTGGTAATGGTGGTTGGTACTGATGATTGTAAATGGTGGTTAGTGGTGGTTATAGCTGGGGATGGTGATTGTGAGTGGTGGGTGACGACAATTGTAATTAATAATGGTAGACGATGATGTTAGCGGTGAATGAATGAATTTGAGGAACTACCATCTTTGTAGAAATCTTTTAAATGAACATCTTAATTTCAGATCTTAATCATTTAGATGTATTTAGACCTATTAAGTGGTTGAAACATTAAAAAAACAAATGCACATAAAGATCTCAATACGTAGAATTTCCTTAAATGCGTACGTGACAAAGTGCGTGTTTCACTTTCTTGTGAAGGACAACGATAAGAGTGAAATGTGTTGGAGGGTGATGAAAATTAATGTAGAGTGCTATATATATATATATATATATATATATATATATATATATATATATATATATATATATATATATATATATATATATAAAATAATAAAATGTTACCTATGCAACTTCTTGTTCGTACTTACACTAGAGATAACCTTTCCTCATTTTACAAGCTTATTTTTTTAAAAATATTGACCAATCAAATGTGAAAATATTGAAATTATAAAATATTTGAGAGATAATTTTGGACCTTTTTTTTAAAAGATTTTGAGCAACTTGACCATCAGGTTTCCACTAAAGATCTTTAATGACAAGGCCAAATACAAAACATTTGCTAACGGTAATGGAAACATAGGACAGACAATACGGTAAAGAATTATTTTCTCTAAACTAATTTTCTTTGACAAAGTTTAAGATCCCAAATGAGTTAATTATAGAAACTTTGATTCAGAAAACAGCACTATTGAATCAAGAACCTTCCTTTTTCAAGAATGCTACAATTATTGTCAGTTTGTTCAATATGATTTTCTACCATCTTCAGGTTTGCTTTTTCCTTTAAATTTGCTTCATTTTCAGTCTTGGGGGTTTTATAACTGTGCTTCTTTCTGGGTTTTTACAATGCTCAAATTTATGAAAGTTCTTTTAGGATTAGATGTTTTGCTATTTGATCAAGAAATGTAAAAATGGTTACTTTGATTTTGAGTTGTTGCATTTGGTGATCTAAATTTGAGCATGGAAGTTAACTCTGTTTGGATGGTGCTTACCCATGGTTTCATAATGTATAGTATTGTATTGTACTGTACTGTATTAATGAATACAATGTTTGGATAGACTGTATCGTTTGTTGTGGTTTAATTACATTTTTATTGTTTGGTTTGACTATATATTGCATAATAACATGTAAGTTTACTAAAATACTCTTAACTCTTAATTTCAAACTAGTTATATATATTAATAAAACTAAGGTAAAGGATAAAATAGGAACTTTAAAAAAATAAGTAGGTGGGTGATGGGGGTGGTGGAGGGGTGGGTGGCCGTGAGGGTGGGGGTGGTGGGGGTGGGTGGCAAAGGCTGGGGGTTGGTGAGGTGGGATGGGTGAGTTTGGGTGTGATGGAGGGGGTGGGTGGTTGTGGGGGTGGTGGTGAGGGCTAGTGGGTAGTATGGTGAGGGTAGGTGACGGAGGGTGGGTTGGTGGGGGTGGGGGTGGGGGTGGGTGGTAGGTGGCAGGCTGATGGTGGTGGGGTGGGTGGCGGTGGGTGGGTTTGGGTGTGAGGGAGGTGGGTGGGTGGGGTGGGGGTATACTGGGGAAGTAAAATACGTAACCACGCAAAAATCACCAAATATGTAGTTATCAAAAATTGGTCTTTTTCATGGTTATATAACCACGGAATTACAACGGGTTTACAACACCATACAACATAATTTTAGGAAACAATGGCAACAAACATGGTTTCATAGATAACAATAGAATAAAGAACCACGGGAAACAACCATCCAAACAAGGGGAAAAGTTCAGAAAGGCAAAACATAACTAAGAGTAGGTTAAAAAGTTACTGCCTTTCTTTTGTATTCCTTCTAATGTAAACTATTTAGTGAGATTTCTTGTTTAAATTGAACAAAATAAGCTTTCCCTTTCTTGTAAGTTTCCATATGACCCCTTTTGAGTTTCTGCAATTCCCTTTGGAGGTACTCATGGAAATAATCCGAATTTTATCTGTTCTTTTGGAGGTAAAATTGGGTGAATACTTGGTTAGCCCAGTCAAAACTAGCTTCTATAAGGGGCACCTGGGATGGTTATTGGGTGTTGGGAGGAGACTTTAATGTGTGTAAATTTGATTATGAGAAATTTAATTGTCACAGAAGGACAAGTGCCATGAAAACTTTCTCAGATACTATACTAGATTTGGGTCTCATGGATTTGCCTCTTCTGGGAGCTCAATACACTTGGTCTAGGGGAACTGAACAATTGCAGGCATCACGATTAGACAGATTCTTGATTTCTCCTGATTGGAATGACTGTTTTAAGGCTATAAAACAGAAAGCTCTCCCTAGAGTGGAATCTGATCATAAGCCTTTGATGTTGGAGTGTGGGGACTGGGACTCTAGCACATCTTACTTCAAGTTTGAAAATATGTGGCTGCAGACAGAGGGGTTTCTTGATTGTGTAAAAGCTTGGTGGAATAGTTATGAGGTTGTGGGTAGTCCTGATTTCATTCTAACACAGAAGCTTAAACTTTTGAAAAAGGATATCTCCAATTGGAACACAGAGGTATTTGGGAAGTTGGAAGACCAAAGAAGCAAGGCTCTAAATGAACTTTCAAGACTGGAGCAATCTACTGAAGGCAAAATCCTTATGCAAGATGAAAAGATTCAATTGCTTAATTTGCAGGCCCAGATAGAAGAAGTAGCAAGGATTGAAGAGATATCTTGGAGACAAAAGTCAAGATGTCTATGGCTCAGGGATGGGGATAGAAACACAAAGTTTTTCCAAAACATGGCTGATGCACATAGAAGGTATAACTGCATTGATAAGCTACAAGTAAGGGGGTCCACTACTGAAGACAAAGAAGAAATCAAAGAGGAGATTTTGAGCTTCTATCAATAGTTGTATACAGAGAATGAACCTTGGAGACCGTCGGTTAGATTTGATAATCTAGCTAGAATCTCTCAAGAAGAAAAGATCTGGCTGGAAAGGGAGTTTGAAGAAGATGAGATTCATTCAGTCATTAAAAATTGTGTTCTAGATAAGGCACCAGGGCTGGATGGCTTTACTATGGCCTTTTTTCAACATGCTTGGGAGGTCATCAAAAATGAGATTATCAATGCCTTGAAGCACTTCCATCACCACTGTCACATGGTCAAATGCATCAATGCTTCCTTCATTTCCTTGATTCCTAAGAAGAAAGGGGCAATCGAACTCAAGGATTACAGACCAATCAGTCTAATTAGTAGTGTCTACAAAATTGCTTCAAAGTTACTTGCAGAAAGACTCAAAACAGTGATCGGGAAATTGGTGTCGGGGAGTCAGAATGCTTTTGTTAGGGGAAGGCAAATCACAGATGCATCACTCATTGCTAATGAGGTTGGAGATTAAAGAGTGGAGAACCAGGGTTGCTATTCAGGCTAGACATAGAGAAGGCTTTCGACAAAGTGAGCTGGTCATATGTGCTTAACATTCTGAGTCATATGGGCTTTGGAAACAGGTGGATAAGGTGGATAAAGTATAGCATCTCTACTGTCAAATATTCCATTTTGGTTAACAGGGGACCTGTGGGGTTCTTTTCCCTCAGAGAGGCATCAGGCAAGGTGATCCGATCGCACCCTTTTTGTACATTTTGGCAATGGAAGGACTTAGCAAAATGTTGCAGACAGCTAGCCATTTGCAATGGATTGTGCCATTTAAGATAGGAAGGAACCCAGGACCTCAAATTGATGTCTCTCACCTGTTATATGCAGATGATACTTTGATCTTTTGTGGTGCTGAGAGATCACAAGTGACAAAGCTTAACCGAACCTTATTTATTTTTGAAGCTATTTCAGGTCTGCATATGAACATGCTTAAGAGCACCATTTATCCTGTCAATGAGGTACCAAATATGGAAGAGCTAGCAGATATCATGGGCTGCAAGATTGGATCATTTCCTTCCACTTACTTGGGTCTTCCTTTGGGTGCTAAATACAAATCTACTGAAATCTGGACAGGAATCATTGAAAAGTTCGAAAAGAAATTGGCAACATGGCAAATGCAATATCTTTCATTTGGTGGCAGGCTGACACTAATCAACAGTGTTCTCGACAGCTTACCTACTTACTATATGGCACTGTTTCAAATCCCAACTGGTGTTCTGGAGCAAATTGACAAGTTAAGGAGAGATTTTCTTTGGGAAGGCAACAGTGAGGACCACAAATACCATCTCGTCAAGTGGGAGAAGGAGAGTCTACCAAAATTTCAAGGAGGTCTTGGTATCAAGGACCTTGCAGCTCATAACAAAAGCATGATGATGAAGTGGCTTTGGAGATTCAATCTGGAGGATGCAGGGTTATGGAAAGATGTTGTGATAGCTAAACATGGAATATTGGATCACTGGTGCACAAAGGCCTCTACTCTTCCTTATGGAGTGGGTGTCTGGAAGGGTATTAGAAGATTGTGGGACACCTTTGTTCAACAGACTCATTTTGAAGTGGGCAATGGCTCACTCTTAAGATTCTGGAAGGACAAATGGGTTGGAAGTACCATCCTTCAGGATGACTTTCCAAATTTGTTCAGAATAGCTCAAGATCCCAACTCTGTAATCGCTGCTAACAGAGAAGGGAACATTTGAGACCTGTCTTTCAGAAGAAACATGTATGATTGGGAAGTGAATGAGTTGCTAGATCTTTTTTCGAGACTTCAACAATGTTTCATCAATCCCCAGGCAGCTGACAAACTCAAATGGGGACAACAGAGTGGGGGAATCTACACAGTCAAGGAAGGATACCATCAAATGTGCTCTAGAAATCCATTCATAGACAATTGGCCCTGGAAACTCATTTGGAGAACAAAACTACCTCTTAAAGTCATATGTTTCACTTGGACAGCTCTATATGAGGCTTGTCTTACTCAAGGCAACCTGATGAAAAGGAACACTCAGCTTCCAAGCAGATGCCATATGTGCAGAAAGGAGGTTGAAACTACCAGGCATCTTTTCCTCCACTGTGAAGTGGCCTCAGAAATCTGGAATCTGTTTTTGTGCCTCTTTGGTCTTAATTGGACCATTCCTCTCTCAATAAAGGAAGCTTATGAGAGCTGGAATCTATGGAAAGTTGACAAAGCCATCAAGAAAATCTGGAACATGGTATCAGCTTGTATATTTTGGTGTATCTGGTTAGAAAGGAATAGGAGATGTTTTCAGGGGGTGTCAACACCTTTAGGTCTTTTGAAAGCAAGGTGTATTGCCAATTTGTTTAGTTGGACCAAATTGGTCCCTGTAGGTAATGCAGATCAACTTTTGGATTTTACTAGCTCATTAGTTCTGGCTTAGATATTTGTTGTACAACCAGCCAGTCTTCTTTTTGTAAGCTCAAATGCTATATCTTGTAATTATTGCATCTTCTTGATGCCTTTGATTAATACCACTTACTTCATCCAAAAAAAAAAAAAAAATTGCATTAGCTTTGCACCGTCTTGCGATTCAATGAAAACAACAGATATCCACTTTTTGCAGAATCTGTTAAGGCAGTAGTAATTGTTGCCTGCAACATGAATAGTAGGATGCCTTATGAATGAATATGATGTAGTGTACTTAGGTGGTGGAGCTAAGCAATGGGGTAAAACATTCAGTTTCTCCCAAGTGGGGTGGCTTGATGGCAAAAGGCAATCAAAGTGGAGGACTTTCTCATTTCCATCCCGTGTACCAAAATAAAAAGTTGGAGGTGTAGATAACCAGGTTTGTTCTTAAAAAGTTGTTCTAGGATATTAGACTTTCTTTCCAGTCAAATAACTGTCACTAGATCACCTAATCTAATTCTGGTAATAGAATTGCTAATATGGAATCGTGATGTTTGAACTGCATTTGAAAGGTATATATGAAGGAAGCAGAAGAGATTCACAGTGCTATGCTATGTTGCCTATGGAGCTAATAAAAAGAGTACGCACAACGCTTTTGAAATCTATCAGGATTCAGGGTTTTCCTATGGGTTCCCCTGGATTTGTTTCCTCTAATATGTCCAATGTGTACTTCCACTGTAAGATGACATTGTTTATCTTGGACTATGCTACCTCAATTCCAATAAGGTACTTTGTTTTTTCCCCCATTCTTTGGCCTCAAGGTGGTTAAACAAATACTGCTTGAGTTGAGTTTAGTACATTTATCATGAAAACCATTATGAAAGAAACTGAACGATCTGCTTCACTTCAAGTCATCCTAAACTGTTGGACTGGACCAAACAGCTGAACCTCCGAAACTATGCCAACGAGGATTATTTACCATATGGTAACCATTTTAGATGGCATACCAAGCTTGCCCTGAGAAACAAACTCTAATTGTTGCTCCATGTATACCTCCTCGGCAAGTTCATCATACACATAAGCTCTGTTTATATCGAGCTGACCAAGCGGTCAATGATGCCTGTTGTTAATTGTCAGCAACCGAAGAGAATCTTTCACTCTAATCAAGGTCATAAATTTGAGTGTACCTTTGGCAATAGTCGAGCCATCATCCAATCAAATTTTCCATCTGGATCCATTTTCACAGAATATAACAAGTGGCACCTAGCAACAGATTTTCCCTTCGGCGATGAAATCAATTTCTAAGTGATACTGGTACGGGAGCAGTCATTTTCTCTATGGTGACACCTCGTTATCTTAGATGTTCCAATGTTTTCACTAATAGTCTTTTTTACAGTAACATTAGACGAAGACAGGGTAAATTTCATGAATGGTCACTAAACTATCACTTTTTTTCACCAAAGTCACTTAACTATATTTTCTAACACAAAAGTCACATAATTATCACTTTGTTTCACCAAAGTTTCTTAACTATGTCTTCTAACACAAAAGTCACATAACTATCACTTTTTTTCACTAGAGTTACTTAACTATGTTTTTAACACAAAAGTCACACAACTTTTAGCTTCCTACCACAAAAATCGCACCTACAGAAAAATTGAACTTCCGATGGGTAATATTGTTATACTTTTTTTAAATTTTTTAATCTAATAGATACAAACTCAATTAAAAAAGAATCGACCCGATGCAAAACTCATGCAAATATTAAAATATTCAGGAAACAAAATCAATCCTTCACTAAATATACAGTCCTTCTCTCTAGGGGCTCTCAAGCCCAAAATGTGTGAATTTTATTGGCCCTTTTTTCCAATATATATTGAGAAGTGTTACATGTTATTGGATAGTAGGAAATTGAATTATGCGGAGTAATAGTTATTATTATTTGCATGGGAATTAATAATCTTGTGATAATTTTTTTTCAACTCTATTCACCCTTTTGGTAATTTAATATCTGCATATGAGTTTTGGATCGGGTCGATTCTTTTTAATTGAGATTGTATTTATTAGATTAAAAATAAAAAAGAATATAAAAATATTACTCATCGGAAGTAGAATTTTTCTGTAGGTGTGACTTTTGTGTTAGAAAACATAGTTAAATGACTTTGGTGAAAAAAAGTGATAGTTATGTGACTTTTGTGTTAAAAAACACAGTTAAGTGACTTTTGTAAAAAAAAAAAAAAAAAGTGATAGTTATGTGACTTTTGTGTTAGAAAATATAGTTAAGTGACTTTGGTGAAAAAAAGTGATAGTTTAGTGACCATTCATAAATGTGATGTAATTGATGAGAAGAACAATACATTTGCGTGTGACAATAGATGGAGTGGTGGTATGTGCTAATGTTGAACAAGTGGGGGTTAAAAGACGAGTAATTTACCCTCTGTTTGGATGGTTGTTTCACGTGGTTCATTAATGTACAATATGGTATGGTACAGTATGGTATTGTATTGTATTGTACTGTATTAATGAACACAATGTTTGGATAGACTGTATCGTTTGTTGTGGTTTAATAACATTTGTATTGTTTGTTTTGACTGTATGATACTATATAATAACTTGTAAGTTTACTAAAATACCCTTAACTCTTAATTAGAAATTAGTTTATATATATCAATAAAACTCAGGTAAAGAACAAAACAGGAACTTTAAAAAATAAGTAGGTAGTGAGTGGGAGTGGTGGAGGTGTGGGTGGTGTTAGGTGGGTGGTTGTGGGATGAAGGTGGGGTAGTGGGTGGTAAGGTGGGGGTGGGGGTGGGCGGTGGTGAGGGGTACTGGGTGGCGGTGGTGGAGGAGTGGGTGGTTGGGGGATGAGGGTGGGGATAGTGGGTGGTAGGTGGGGGTGAGTGGTTGTGGGGTGGGGTTAGGGGGTGGTGAGGGGTAGTGTGTGGTGGTTGGGGTGGGTGGGGTGGGTGGTAGGGTGAAGGTGTGGTGGGAGTGAGTGGCGCGGGTGAGGTGGGGGTGAGTGGTAGGGTGGGGTGGATGGTGGAGGGTGGGGCGGGGGTGAGTGGTAGCGTGGGAGTGGGGTGGGGTGGATGGTGGAGGGTGGGGTGTAATGGAGAAATGAAATATGTAACCACGGAAAAATCACCATATTCGTGGTTACAAAAATTGGGACTTTTCATGGTTATATAACCATGGGATGAACCACGGGTTTATAACACCATACCACATAATTTTAAGAACAATGAAAACAAACATGGTTTCATAGAGAACCACACATTAATGAACCACGGGAAACCACCATCCAAACAGGGGGTTAAGGTAATGACATATTTCAAGTGGTTAACTTATCTACGTAATGAGCGCTTGAGAACACGCATAAAATAATTTCCAAATTTTGAGCCGAAAGTGACTCATTAGAATATTTTATCACGCGTTCATGTGCTCAATCGAAATAACGCATAGTTTGAGTGTTTAGATGAAATTTACGCAAATTTAAGGGGTTGTCAATTTATTCCGCCGGGAAAAAGGAGTCGAGGACATTTTTGTCCACAAATATAAATTTATTTATTCATTTATAACACAAATAAATTTTGTCCCTAATAAATTTCTTCCCAAGAATTTGGTGCATAATTAGATTATTGTAATCTACTTTGAATTCTCCTTCCTTCTTCTTTTTCAACCTTTATACTTCACACCTCAGTCCCTTCTTTTTGCATTTACACCTCTCTCAACAAACAAAAACCTCTTTGCATTTACAAAATTCTTCCTCCAGTTTTGCGAAAAGAAATGGGTTCACTTGTGCCATTTCAAGACCTCAATCTTCAGCTTGAAGCCACCAATTTCACATCTTCTCCAAATCCAACCCCAAGAATCATCCCCCTGATTGAACCAAAACTTGAACCCCTTGATGAGTATACACAAGCTGATCTTCAAACCACCTGTTTTTTTTCCAACCCTAGTCCGAATTTCAAGAACTCCGGTTCTAGTTCAGCCTTCACCCCTACTCCACAATTACCCACTTCTGATTCAATTCCACCGGAGATTCCGCCTGGGTTTGAAGAAACCTATGTTTATTCTGAATTTAAACGAATTTCTGACCAATATAAAGAAGCTTTTGTCGGAAGAATGCAACATTTCGGAGATGTTAAGGTCGTCGAACACCAGCATTCTCATGTTGAGGTTGTGGGAGACATGCCATTGTTTCTGTTAACAACGACACCCAAGCTTCAGAAATTATGATTGCTAGAAAAAGATATCCACAAAGATCATCCGAATTAGTTAGAGTGACAGATCTTAAGCCTGAAGATCAATGTTATCTCCGAGACGTTGTTCGGAGAACCCGAATGCTGTTTGATTCTCTGCGTATTCTCTCAAACAACCAGCATTTGGGTCCTCGTAGAAGGAGAAGAGGTGATCTGAAGGCTTGTAAAATATTGAGAGAACATGGGTTGTGGATGCATCGCGATAAGCGCATTGTGGGGGCGATCCCCGGAGTGCTTATTGGTGATGTGTTCTTCTTTAGGATGAAGCTTTGTGTTGTTGGATTACATGGGCAGTCTCAAGCTGGTATTGATTACGTACCTGCGAGTCAAAGTTCGATCGGGGAGCCAATTGCTACTAGTGTAATTGTTTCGGGTGGATACGAGGATAATCAAGATGGAGGAGATGTGATTATATATGCCGGACATGGTGGACAAGATAAGTATTCAAGGCAATGTGTGCATCAGACACTGGAATACGGGAATTTGGCGTTGGAAAGAAGTATGCACTATGGAGTTGAGGTAAGGGTAATTCGCGGCTTTAAATATGAAGGAAGTGGAAATGCTAGTGGTGACGTTTATGTGTATGATGGACTATATAAAATTGTTGAATACTGCTTTAATACTGGAAAGTCTGGATTTGGAGTCTATAAATTCAAGCTTGTTAGGATAGAGAATCAGGAAGAAATGGGAAGTGCTATTCTTCGTTTTGCACAGAATCTTAGGATCAGACCTTTAGTGGCAAGGCCTACTGGTTATGTTAGTCTTGATATATCAAGGAAAAAAGAAAATGTACCAGTGTTTCTTTTCAATGATATTGATGATAATCGTGATCCGGTTTATTTTGATTATCTGGTGAAGACTGTTTATCCTCCATATGTCTATCAGAATGTGGCAGTGGTAATGGATGTGAGTGCATTGATGGGTGTGGGGATAATTGTTTTTGTGCAATGAGAAATGGTGGCCAATTTGCCTATGATTATAATGGTATATTGTTGAGAGGCAAACCGTTAGTGTTTGAATGTGGACCACTCTGTCAATGTCCTCTAACTTGTCGGAATCGAGTGAGCCAGAAAGGTTTGAGGAACAGATGTGAAGTGTTTCGGTCTAGAGAGACTGGTTGGGGAGTTAGGTCACTGGAGCTGATCCAAGCTGGGTCTTTTATCTGTGAATTTACTGGGGTTGTACTCACACGAGAGCAAGCCCAAATTTTTACAATGAATGGTGATAGTTTAGTCTATCCAAGTCGCTTTCCTGAGAGATGGGCAGAATGGGGAGATTTGTCGCTAATATACCCTAACTATGTGCGACCAGCATACCCCTCCATTCCTCCGCTGGATTTTGCGATGGATGTTTCTAGAATGAGGAATGTGGCATGTTATATCAGTCACAGTTCAAGCCCCAATGCTATGGTACAGCCTGTGCTTTATGATCACAGCCATGCATCTTTCCCCCACCTGATGCTCTTTGCGATGGAGAATATTCCCCCTCTAAAGGAGATCGGTATTGATTATGGTGTAGCAGATGAATGGATAGGGAAGCTTGGCCATCTGCGATTGACTAACTTATATAGTAGTTGATCCAATTTTAAAAATGAGGCGGTACAGCCATTTCTGCCACATCATTTGCTGAGGTAATTAAAATATTCAATTCAATTATTCCTGTTGAACTCCAAAATGTAATGGCATTCAACAATATGTTTTTAAGAGGGCTGACTCTGCTAATATCAGGCTACTGGTATTGGTAGTCTTCTCTCTCTAGCCACCTTTGGCTTTTATTCTTTATCTCCCTGGGACTGATGTCATTAAAATATTGTGGCAGTCTTAAATTTATCTAGCTCTGGTGACTTTTGGATGTGCCATTCTCTTTCTATTGTGAATTCTAACATGCTGGTCGGAACTCCAATTGCTTTGCTGAGTTTTTTCTCAATATACATATGCAGTTTGAATGCATCTTAACTGATTTGTTGAATGTATTTGAAGTTTTGAACTTCTTTTCTTGCTGGTTGATAAGAATTCCCTTTTCCCTCCATGGTTGTCTTTTTAATGGTTTAGAGCATGATTTTGTTTCTAATTAGTTGTGCTCTTCCCCTGATAGATCCCCTCCTTTTTAGTTTCACGTCTAAAGAGCTCTTTGCACAGTTGCTGAGAAGTACTCCCTTGTCCCACAATAGTTGTACAGCTTTTTTTGGCACCCAAGGTTGTGGCCCGCTCAATAAAGTGGATAAAAACCATAGGAGAGCGGGGACAAAATTTTAGATGATTTTGTTTCTATCCACCTAAGTGTTGGTGTACAGAGTTACCCAGTAACAGTACTGGTATCTGGTGAAATAGTTGAAGTTTGCCAGTTGACACCGCCATAAACTACTTTGACAAGCTATTAGATTTAGAGTTCGTTTGGTTTTGTCGATCAAAAATTTTTTTGATAAGGTAAAAGTATTATTAAAAGAAAGGTACCAAGAAGGTACACCAAATTACATCAGAAACAAGCAGACCCTACAAGAGTAACAGATTAAAAGTTTTGAAGAGAATCCAAAAAGTCCATATACTGATCCATGCTCTCTAAAGTATTCTTCTTACACCATACAAACAGATTGAGCAAACAGAGATTCTTAATTCTAGAAATATGATTCTTTTTATTCTCAAAGCAAGCACTGTTCCTTTCTCTCCAAATAGTCCAGAAAATACACAAGGGAATGGTCCTCCTAAGTTGCTTCTGGGTCTTTGTTACTTGCTGCCCTTGCCAGCTCTCCAATAGACTTCTAACATCTGAAGGCATTACCCAAGCTACACGACACAGGTTCAATATAAGTTCCCAGCACTGTTTAGCAACTTTATAGATAAGCGGTTATGTGGTTGATTAAAAGTGCTGACACTGATAATAAGCATTTTATCCATCAAAATGACTGAAAATGTCCTTAAATATATTTACAAAAAATGTAAATTAAAAGTAAGTTTTACATGGAAAGGGTGAATGACAGAAATGGAATTGGATAGGGGTTTTCTTTTGGGATGGGTAACTTAGGTGATTACCAAAAACATCGTGATAAAGTAGTAAAAGTCTTCTCTAAATTAGAAGAGTGTATAAGCTGAAAAGTGCTAGTGCTTATAAAGTGGTCAAACCAACTTATAAGCTTACCAAACGCCCTAGAATATAATAAATATTTTCGAGTTGTAAAAAGGGTTAAAACTGAGGTTTTGAAATGTGAAAAAATTTAATATTCTGTTGAGAAGATGTCAAGAAGCTTGATATAATTGTTAATTTATACAAATATCAACCTCGTTCAAGGGGAGGTTTTATTTTGGAAATGGACATAAAAGTGAAGTAGGTTAGATATGCACCCAGTGGAGGCAGCTATACAAATATGTTTTGAGACGAAGGTAGTAATATAATTAAGGTAAATACTAACAGGATCAACTGGAGGAAAGAATACCCTCGAATTACTATATTTTATTAGTTTCTTTGTGTCCAAGTGTCAGTTGCAACATGAGCTCTGCTGTTGGGTATTTTGCATGTTCTGATTGTTAATTTTCTCATTTAAAGAAATGCTCAAAGAATCCTTCTTAACTCGAAGTACCTTGAAAATATTGGACAAGTTACATGGTGGGTTTTTAGTGGCTTAATTACATGGGACTTTGCTTCCTTTAGTGGTTAGTGGTCACGTACGAGAAGAGAAGGTGGTTGGGGGAAAGAACTAGTCTTGAGACTCATATCAATCTTTGTGAAAGAAAAAATAACAGTTCCGCAGGTATCACCTTTACAAACAAGGTCAAGTTTAAAGATTAAATGTATTCCTCACCAGTAGAGGAGGATAGGTATGGCAATGGCAGGGGGGCCGGGTGGGATGCTTTCCCCTACTAACACCCCACTCTATCTGGCCCAAATTTGCCCCGTACAAGATATTCTTTTTTCATCATTTTCAGTTGTTTATTGTATTTTCCAAATTTGGTTTTTATTTCACGTACATTTCTCTCTTTAGATGTTTAACTTAACAATCAAAGGAAGAAACATCAATTATTGTATATGAACAAATGAATAGAAGACACTAAGAGAATAATCGAATTTATAACGCGATGCCTTGCTAAAAAATAAATGACATACCAGAAGTAAACTTTAAAGATTGAAAAGTTTAAGGTGGTGCACCATTACACCTACCTATTTGCTCCACTTTGGCGATAATGAATTGCTCTTCCACCTTGTTGGGTCTCAACTAAGAGTTCGACTATGCCCTTCCCTGTTTCCATCCATAGACTTGGATATATTATTCAGGTTTTCCTTTTTTAGAACAAAGATGGTATATGATTCTTTGCTTGATGAGTGATGAGTATGCACTTGTATATAATTGCTAAATACCATTCTTTCCGTTTTGTTTTATATTATCCTCTTTCTTTTTATTCCATTTCAAAAAGATTTTACTCAAAAAATAGACCAAATGCTTTCAAGTTATATTTAGTTAGTAGCCATCTAAGGGTGTGGCCTAGTGGTGACTGTAGTGGGAGAAGAAACATGTGGTCTTAGGTTCAATTTCCAGCCGAGGAAAATATCACTAGGTGACTTCTCCCGTCTGCCTAAACCTTACCTTAGTAGATAGTTTATTCAATGGTGGAAGGTAGCAGGTATTTAATGAAAAAGTTTTGGTGCATTCAAGCTAGCCGTGCGGACACCACCATCTTAAAATAAGTTTACATTTCTTTCATTAAATTTAACAACAACAAACAACAACATACCCAGTTTACGCAAACCTTACCTCTACCTTGCGAGGTAGAGAGGTTCTTTCCGAAAGACCCTCAGCTCAAGAGAAAGCATGACAAAAAAGGTAAGACAAAAATCAATGAAAGTAAAGAAGGCATGGCAAAATTTGTCATAAAAAAAGAAGGCATGGCAAAATACTATAGATAAGCATTATGAAGGCATGAAAAAGATTTGTAACAAGTAGTAATAAAAGAATAAGGAATACTAGAATACTAAAATAAGAAAATGACGAAACTGATACTAATCCTACCGGTAAGGAAAAGCAATAAGCGAATCTACTCACTACTGGCCTGCTGCCTTAATCCTCTACCTCCACACCCTAATCTTTCATTAAATTTAAATGTCTACAAAATCTATAATTTTTTTGCAGGGGAAATATACTGGATAACTTGATATAGTTTTTGGGTTTTCTGGACTCGTCGAGACAATAGCTAAAATAGTAAATTCTGCCTTTTTTGTACTCCATCTTGACCTTCTTGGTAGCGATATTAATAAAATTTCCATTACCTTATTAATTTTTTTTATTGACTTGTTCAACGTGACAACATTAATGAGTCGCTAGTTCAATTGCCCCTTGGAAGATAAGGTCCAGAAGTACCATGCAATTGACACCCATTGCATATTTGGAATGTACATGATATTCAATTTTTTCATAAGACATGCTCTAATAGGAGTTGACATTACATGTTGATAAGTACTCCCTCCGTCTAAAAAAACTTGTCATCCTTACTAAAAATATCCGTCTCAAAATCCTTGTCGTCTTAAAAAATAAAGATAAAATTAAGTAGTTTTTCCCATTTTACTCATTGTATTAATTACATCAATGCGTTGATTTTATGAGTTCACATACCAAAACAATTAGTTCTGCGATGTGCTTTTAAACATTTAGTGATGCTTGAAAAATTCAAATAACAAGTGTAATTAATTGCTTCTAATCTTTTAGTCCTTCTCCTTTGCATTTCTTAATACAACTTGTCTAGATTGCCTTTTGTATATAACCGTTTGAGATTAGTATCATTTAAGAGGGAGTACATCATGATGGAGTTGGCGCAAATAGAATAAATATTTATTGAGGAGATATCACATGGTGAAATATTTTAAGAGGATAAAATAGTCAAAATGCTACCCTTATAATGCTTTAAGAGGGTAAAATAGTCAAAACGCTATCCTTATTAATGCTTTCCTAAGGGATGCGTAAATGAAAAACACGACAACTATTTTGAGACGGAGGGAGTAGTAAGTTAATCTTCCATTAGTTGAAAATTCCATTTGTAGGAAGCTCATGTAAGCGGTAGATTATGGATAAATTGTAATGTATCTGGGAATTGGATATATTTGCTTATGTATTAGTAATAGACAAGCTCCTGGAGCTTTCGCTTCGTGGTAAGAGCGCAAAATGTGATGTGTAGAATAGGCGCATCCCTCGAGTTTGAACTCTACTACATTCAAAAACTTGATTTTAAACGGGTATATATTGGTTCTAAGACTTTTGACACTGTGTTTATTGGTTATGCTAAAAGAAGTGTTGCATATAGATTTATGTCTTTGAATGATGTGCCTAGTGATGGGCAAATAATGCTTCGACATCTATGTCTGTTAATTCTCATATTGTACCTTCTTTTGGTGTTATTGCCCATGAGCATGAAAATGAACTTAGAAGGAGTAGAAGACGTAGAATTTGAGAGTAGCTTTAGTCCTGATTTTATCACTACCTTCTTGGCTGAGAATTTTTACATTGATGCTCTAAATGATGAATTGGTGTCTATCTACTTAATGATAGAAGACCCTAAGACTTATGATGGAGCAATGAGATCAATAGATGCGATACTTTGGAAAGAGGCCATTAAAAGTGAATTAGACTCTATAGTTTCTAATCACACTTGGGACTTGTATGATTTGCCTAAAGGTTGTAAATCTATAAGTAGCAAGTGGATATTTAAGAAATTGAGACCTAATGGTACAATTGATAAATATAAGGCTAGACTTGTGATTAGGGGTTTTAACGAAAAGATAGGTGTATCATGTGAATAATTATCGTCGGTGTCAGAAGGAATATGAGAGTGGCGCTAGGAGACCTGAAGAGGAGAATTCACTTGTGATATAGGTAATACAAGAATTAGTACTTTGTCTTATCCAGTATCCTATCAAGACACACTAGGAAGAATAAGGAAAGAATGATTGAGAGAATTATTAAGTTTGATTATATCCTCAAGGTTGACTGGGCATTTATACTAAGTACATAGATTATTGCTTTGGTAATTTGGACGTTTTTGGCAAATTTACATCACCTAATCTAGGTAAAATTACAGCAATCAAATCAAACTTCTTCTAAATCAACACAAATCATGTATAATATTCAACAGAAAACAACTGTTCCTAGTGAATCCGCCCTCATAGCATCACAGCATCAGTCCATTTACGTTTTTTTTTTTTTTCGGTAAGACATCGGCCATTTCCCCCTTTCTTCTCTTAGGTGTAAAATATATGCAATCCTTCTTATTGTGCAGCATGAAATATATATACAGATGCTAGAAAACTTTGTTTGGCTACCCTGTTCATTAGTACTTGCATAATCTGAGATGCAGCATTGATGTAACAGTGTTTAAACCTGTATAGTAGTTCACACGCTGCAATTGAGTGTAACAAGTCTGAAGTGCTAGGACTGCATTCTGTCTCTGGTGTTAGCTCCTGTTAATTCTCATTAAGACTCAGGACTAATGGGTGTCAACTAGTCACCTCGTATATTCTCCTTGCATGCATGAATCATCCATCGTGTGGATGAGAACCAATAATTCTGAGAAACAAGCATGGCCCACATGAAATCGACTTAAAAAATAAGTGTTTTGAATGGCAAATAGAATTCTGAGCTAGCAATGCATCTAGTATAGATTTACTCATCTACTTCTTGCCAGCGTTTTCTGCTGTCATATTAGACTTTGCCTGTGAAGTACTGCTCTGTTAATTGTATGCATTTAGGTCCATGATGGAAAACATAGTCCCCCTTTTTAGGTCAAATGCAATGCATAATTAAAAGCATGATTCTGTACGATTGTTTTTTAAACACGTTCCTTCAATAATGACATTTTCCTTCATTTTACACTGGAACTTTACAGTTCTGGAGGAATGGTGTAAGGGAAAGATGGAAAGAGTCAGGCAGCGTGAACTTGAAAAGTGTCCACCATCTGGCAGTCCCAAATCTTTGAGGGGGTTAACAACAGCTCAACAAGGGCTCTTTTAACCGGCTGGTAATAACAGGTCTGTCAGTTGATATGTGTGTGTGTTATTATAGCATATGCGTATATTATCATGTATCCAGATTCTGCAGAAAATCGATAATTTTTTGCAAGATAACAATGTATATTTTCTCTATGTATTAGATGCTAGTGAAAGACTATACAAAAATACAATGTCAAAGCAACCTCGAGACGAGATTCCCGGTGTTCGACAACCTCAACATCTCAATATTTCACAAGCCTTCAGATCACCTCTTCTCCTTCTATGAGGACCCCAATGCTGGTTGTTTGAGAGAATACGCAGAGAATCAAACAACATTCGGGTTCTCCGAACAGCGTCTCGGAGATAACGTTGATCGTCGGGCTCAAGATCTGTCACTCTAACTAATTCGGATGATCTTTGTGGATATCTTTTTCTAGCAATCACAATTTCTGAAGCTTGGGTGTCGTCGTTAACAGGAACAATGGCATGAGAATCGGCGTCTTCCACAACCTCAACACGAGAATGCTGGTGTTCGACGACCTCAACATCTCCGAAATGCTGCATTCTTCCGGCAAAAGCTTCTTTATATTGGTCTGAAATTCATTTAAATTCAGAATAAACATAGGTTTCTTCAAACCCAGGTGGAATCTCCGTTGGAATTGAATCAGAAGTGGGTAATTGCGGAGTAGGGTGAAAGCTGAACTAGAACCAGAGTTGTTGAAATTGGGACTAGGGTTGGAAAAAAAGGGGTGGTTCGAAGAATCGCTTGTATATACTCATCAAGGGGTTCAAGTTTGGTTCAATCTTGGGGATGATTCTTGGAGTTGGGGTTGGAGTAGATGTGAAATTGGTGGTTTCAAGCTGAAGATTGAGGTCTTGAAATGGGACAAGTGAACCCATTTTTTTTGGCAAAACTTGAGAAGCAGAATTTTAACTTCATAACAAACGTGGGTCTAAGGTATGACGAAAGCTATTTCAGTAAATGTAAGTCTCTGTTTGTTCCTGATTGCTGACACGTCTCTGTTTGTTCCTGATTGCTGACACGTGTATATTGTCTTTCGCCGACGCATAAATCACTAATCCTACTCACTTTGATCCCTCGCTTCTTCTCTTGAAGCCTCTCTCTGTTTTCAGAAAGCTTTTCTTGGGTTGACTCAGTGGTTAATCCTAAGATACTTTTGGTTTTTTTGATCCATGTTCTTTTCTTGTTTGTTTGATATATAGGGTGAATTACTTTTGCAAGGTTTTATTGGTCAAGATTTACTACTGTTTTGGTCAAATTTTGAAACAAGTTTTGGATGTTAATTATTGCTGTTGAATGTGGAAAATGGATTTTTTCCCTCTCTCTGTCGTTTACATTATGTTGCTTGATTCTTCTTACTGAAATGGCACCTGCGAACCATTGGGTCTTAGACGGCGCAATAATCTGTGTGCTAAGTATTTCAAAGCAATTTCCTCCATAGCTCAGTGAACTCGGGTTGAGTGATTCGGCAAGGTGTCCTGTTAGAATAGGAATAGCAATAGGATTTGTATATAGTATCCTAAATGGAAAAGGATTAGGATGTAGTGTCTATAAATAGGGCTCAATGTAATAATGTAGATACTTAATTCAATAATAATATTTTCTCCCATATATTCTGACATGTTATCAGAGCCATAATAGAATATTATCACCGGAACAATTTTTCGGACGTGAACTGTAAGTGTGAAACACTAGCACTGTTTTCCAATCTGTTTCTCTTCAGTTGAGGTCGCTCAGGTCTTCTGAGCACTTTATATCAGTTTGCAGAAGATTCCGATGGCCGGAATTAGGGTTCCGGCGACTGCTGCACTGTTTCTGGCAGATTTGCATTTTTTCGGCCACTTTTTTGACAATTTGTTTTCCTAGCCTGGTGTGTCTGCAATTCCGCACCTACCCCAGCAGTTATTTCTGACTTCCATTCACTTTTAGTTTTCCGGCGAAATTTTCCGGCAGCTGGTTTCTGGCAGCTTCTGGATATCTGTTTTCTTAGCACCATCAGCTAAGTTTTGTCCCTGTTTTGTATGTCTTTCTTGAAGTTTTGAGCCATGTCTCTTGGATATGATATTTTTGGCTCCAAAAACACGGGAATCGGAACTTCAAGCCCTATGATTACTTTCAAACCGTTAATGGTAAGTTCAAACTATTTAACTTGGGCTTCCTCGGTTGAGTTGTGGTGCAAGGGTCAAGGTGTTCAAGACACTTAACGCAAAAGGCTATTGTGGTTGACGAAAAGGAAAAGGCTAGTGAGACAGATGGAAAGGCCAAAGCACAGTGGGAGAATGTTGTCGCTTAATTATGTCGTCTTCTGTGGTGATCTATTGATCCCAACTTGATGCCCTTGTTCCATTGCTTCCAGACATGTTATTCAGTTTAGGAAAAGACTTGTGCTTTATACACTAATGACATATCTCGATTTTATGATGTGATATCTCAGATGACCAACTTAAAGAAACAGGAATCAGATATGTCTTGGGACAGGTACAGGCAGTCATGGAGAAATTTGAGCAGTTGCTGCCAGTCACTACGAACATGAAAAACAACAGGAGCAAAGACAGATGTTGTTTCTAGTTATTACACTTACTGGACTTCCTACTGACCTTGATTCGGTGCGTGATCAGATTTTGGCTACTCCTACGGTTCCTACAATTGATGAACTATTTTCTCGTTTGCTTTGTCTTGCTGCGCCTCCTAATCACACAGTGGTTTCATCACCAATTGTTGACTCCTCTATTCTCGCATCTCAAACCATAGAGAATCAAACATCTCACTCTATGGATAATCGACGAGGAGGAGGTCGTTTTGGAAAATCTCGAACAAAGTGTAGTCATTGTCATAAGTTTGGACACACTCGCGACGTATGCCGTGCTCTACATGGTCCACTACCCAATGATGTTCAGTGTCGTTATTTTCATAAGTTTGGACACACTGGTAACGTATGTCGTGCTCTGCATGGTCAACCACCTAACAATGCTCATGTTGCTCAGACTGACACTATAGGAAATCCGAGGCTTTTATCTGAAGTTGAATATAATCAGTCCCTAGCTCCGGGTAAAGATAAATTAGCTCCTCGCTCTCTTAAATGTGTCTTTCTTGGTTATTCTCGGGTTCAAAAGGGATATTGTTTCTTCTCACCTGATCTCCGTCGATATCTTATGTCTGCCGATGTCACATTTTTTGAGTCTCAACCTTTTTTTAGGTCTCCTTCTAATCATCCTGATATCTATGAGGTCTTACCTATACCTCAGGTTTTATCTACACCGACCTGTGAGGAATCTACAGTTACTTCTACATCTCCAGTCACAGTGCCACCACTTCTGACTTATCATCATCGTCGGTGTCCAACATCAGACCCAACATCAGGTCCAAATGATTCATGTCATGCGTCGGACCCGACACTTACTGCGGACTTGTCTCCTTCTGATCAGCCAACACTTCAGAAAGGTAAACAGTTCACTCGTAATACTAACCCACATTATACCCTTTTAAGTTATCACGGTCTATCTTCATCCCATTATGCCTATGTATCATTATTGTCCTCTGGCCCCATTTCTGAGTCTATAGGTGAAGCCCTTTCTCATCCCAGATGGTGATAGGCTATGATTGACGAGATATCTGCTTTACACACGAGTGGTATTTTGGGAGCTTGTTCCTCTTCCTCCCTGTTGGTTGTCGTTGGGTTTATGCAGTCAATGGTATGGACGGCCAAGTTGATCGGCTTAAGGCTCGCTTTGTTGCGAAGGGGTATGCACAGATATTTGGGCTTGATTACAGTGATACTTTCTCTCCCGTCGCTAAAATAACATCTGGCCGTCTTTTTCTATCCATGGTTGCTGTCCGCCATTGGCCTCTTTATCAGTTGGACATGAAGAATGCTTTTCTACTGGGTGATCTTGAGGAGGAAGTTTATATGGAGCAAACAGCTGGTTTTGTTGCGCAGGGGGAGTCTAATCTGGTGTGTAGATTGCGTCGGTCACTTTATGGTGTGAAACAGTCTCCTCGAGCCTGGTTTTGTAAATTCAGCACAGTAATTCAGGAGTTTGGCATGACTTGCTGTGAAGGAGATCATTCTGTGTTTTATCAACATTCTGCTCCAGATTTGAGTATTTATTTGGTGGTATATGTTGACGATATCGTTATAACTGGCAATGATCAAGATGGCATCACTAATTTAAAACATCTCTTCCAGACTAAAGATCTTGGCAGATTGAAGTATTTTCTAGGTACTGAGGTTGCCCAATCCACGTCAGGTATTGTTATTTCGCAACGCAAGTATGTCTTAGACATTCTTGAGGAGATAGGAATGATGGGATGTAGACCCATTGACACTCCTATGGATCCGATTGCTAAACTCCTGCCAGGACAGGGGGAGCCACTCTGTGATCCCGGAAGATATAGGCGGTTGGTTAGGTAAGTTGAATTATCTCACAGTGACTTGACTTGACATTTCGTTTCCTATGAGTGTTGTGAGTCAGTTTATGGATTCTCCTTGTGATAGTTACTGGGATGCAGTTATCTGCATTCTGCGATATATTAAATCAGCTCCAGGTAAACGATTGCTTTTCGAAGACCGAGGCCATGAGCAGATCATTGGATATATAGATGCTGATTATGCAGGATCACCCGCTGATAGACGTTCTACATCCGGATATTGTGTGTTAATAAGAGGTAATTTGGTGTCCTGGAAGAGTAAGAAACAGAGTGTCGTTGCTCGATCTAGTGCTGAATCAGAATATCGAGCAATGGCTGTAGCAACTTGTGAGCTAGTTTGGATTAAGCAGTTGCTCAGAGAATTAAAATTTGGAGAAATCAGTCAAATGGAACTTGTGTGTGATAACAAAGCGCCCTTCATATCGCATCAAGTCCAGTATTTCATGAGAGGACTAAGCACATTGAGATTGACTGTCACTTTGTCAGGGAAAAGATACTCTCCAGAGATATTGTTACTAAATTTGTGAAGTCGAGTTATTAGCTTGCTGATATTTTCACCAAGTCACTCGGTCGTCCTCGTATTAGATACATCTGTAACAAGCTCAGTACGTATGACTTGTATGCACCAGTTTGAGGGGAGTGTTAGAATAGGAATAGGAATAGGATTTGTATATAGTATCCTACATGGAAAAGGATTAGGATGTAGTGTCTATAAATAGGGCTCAATGTAATAATGTAGATACCTAATTCAATAATAATATTTTCTCCCATATTTTCTCACATATACAATTAATTTTTTTCTAATTTTTTTTTTCCCAATGGTTTTATCTCTTTCAAAGTACGAGTTTTTGTATTGACTTTTATGGCAAGCCTTCTGCATTTACTGGACTTTATTTTTAGTTATCACAATTTGCTAGGTCTATATTAGCATATCATAGTGTGATATTCTTTGGGTAGGGTTCGTTAGTTTTTTCCTGTTCTTTTGAGTAGATCCTGTTTATTTTGTACCTGCATGTCACAAGTTTTTTTGATTTGCTCATTAGTGGTGCATGAATTTTAATTGTTGGCTACAAATCTATTTTGATTGGTTAAGTTAAACTTAATTATCTTTTTCCTTCTTTGCTATTGAAAATACATCGCTTCTGTGATAAAATGTTTAATGAAATACCTAATCGGAAAGAGAATTAGAGATAAAATGATTTAGCGAGTAAAGAATATACTGAAGGAAACACCCCAAACTTATGCTATTAGATTATGGTAAAAATCTACAAGATGGTTTATATGTCTTAAGGTACGGATTAGGAAAACTTCTCCTTTGCACTCAAGCAACTATTTGCTTAAGAGAAATTTGATTGTTAATTTTGGTCACTCCCTTTGAAGACATACATGGTTCTAGCACCTCCATATATACAAATGGAGATGAGTTCACAGACATTGTTGGGCATACATACAATGTTTGAGTAAACAAATTTGGGCAAGCTTTACAAAGTCATAGATTAGTTTCCTGGCATTCAAATCCCTGTTATTTCTGATATGGTGCATTAATCGTTGATGTCCTTCCTAGTAAAAGGTCCCCTTCTGAAAATTTCAAAGTTTTCACTTGCAACTAAGTGTAAAACAGATCATCTAACGCTCGACCAAAGATAAAAAAAGGTAATGAAAAGTACACGACACAATTTTGTTTGCTGTGAGTTGTCTGCTGCTATCATTACCCAAATTTACACATGCATGTTCTGATTTATGGCCTGTTTGCCTGGATCCTGAGTTTAATGTGAAATTTTGGATCACAGTAAAAACAATATACCTCAGTAAAAACAAGACATGTCATGCAGAGTCCCTTTTAATAACTGCTAGGCTAAAGAAGTTGTGTTATTGGCTCAAGCCTTGATCACCCTGACCTTAGGCTTGTGTCTCCAAAGGTTTGTGGTGCTATTTTCATCATCAAAAATCCGCTTAGGATATTCTAAGGCCAAAGGTAATTATCTCTCATTTAGACATTGGAGATGTATTTTAAATTTTTTATTGCTATTCTTGGATTTTGCATATCTTTACCTACTGAGGTTCAAATGTGTTTTCGTAGTGGTCAAGTTCTTATCTGTTTTTTCTTCAGGAAAATAATCAGTATCAGCTTATCTGTCTTTTATGGGCTCAATTTGCTGCAGGGCAGGGGGTGCAAACCTGTCTGGTAGTAAGTTCCTTGATGCAAAAAGAGCTATTGAGAATTAATGAGTCATGTCGTTATATAAAGGTTACCTATTTGTTAACTATTATCACAGAAGCAAAGATAAGATGTTGTTTGGTTCTGAATCAGCATCTCAAATGCTGTACGTAATAAACTTATTGGCTGGAAAACACATTGCTTTTAATACGAACAAAACAATATTTTTTGTTTTTCCCTTTCTGATCTTACTTGAAGCAAGTGGTTGATCTTAATACATGATTTACTTTTGGAGCGTTTTAACCTTTTATATTTATAAAGTGTGGTTAAATCAGAATATTTACTGATTTAGCACAAGATAACCATTAGAAAATATATACTGATTTATGAAAGTGTTCTTTGGTCATCTTTTAAGTCAAGTATGGGATCTTCTTCTTCTTCCTGCATAATATTTCCCTTCTTTCTCCTCTTTGAGCACAACAAATAAACAGACCATCTAACGCTCGGCTATTTTTGGCTGGACGGCCGAGGCATGAGAGTTGTTCTAGCTGCTGTTGGTATTTGTTATCCTATCAGTAAGTAGTATCTTTATTTGGAGAAATTTTTATTAATTACTTGACCAGGGCATCGGTCATACTTCATTGGAGTTCCAAAATACATGAAAATTGGCTAAAGATTGTAAACATTGTTCCTAAATAATTTGAACAAGTTTCTTTACATCATTGTTCCTCTACTCGAACTGGATTGAGTTAGGAACAAGTTGCAGAGACGGTTGAGACCTATTGCTCAAGTTGGTAGCAGGTAAAATTGTGGTCTCATTTTTTCTCATGGGACAAAATTGAGCTAACCCTATTCTGTTCTTTTAGGTGGAGAATATCTACAGATCCCTTTCCACTTCCTTGTTTCTTTCCTTGTGTCAGTGAATTTTGTCCATCTCTGCATAAATAAGATGATGGTTTATATTTTACAAAATTATATTGTAGATTTACCTTTTATGATTTCCAAAACCGACAATTTTATCAGGTAGACTTCAGAATCCAGAGCACTTTTCTGGATGTTTACTTCCCTTTCTCTTAAAGTTCTTTTTTTTTTCTTTCCATGGTAATCATAAAATAGGGATCCAGAATTTTTAATTCAAGACAAAAAAACTCGCAACTTCGAATGATAATAACTCAGAAGCCAGCTTGCAAGTTGACTCCCCAATTTGGGGGATAAAAGGCTCTGATTTCTTGTTTCAAATTATTTTAGTTGTGGATTGTGATGATGCTTTTGATTTTTTGAGTGTTGGGACGAGAAAACTTGTCTGGACACAATGATTAATTTTTGTAATACTTTAAGAAATGCGATTGTCCCCCCACCCCAAGGTGTAAATGTGATCTAATGCTAACATCTAGAAACTAACCTAACAACCTTTCTGAAAATAGAGAAAATGTCAAGATCTCAATAAGTTAAGATTCAGACCTACAAAACAACTGACATATTGATTAAAATTAAGATCTTCATGAAGCGCAAGCCAATGAAGCCTAAATATCCTAGATTATGGTTGATTTTCAACTACACACTTTATTTTTGTTGGATCCTATTACTGTCTAGACTATATCTGAGTAGAATTTTCTTAAATGCTTACGTGGCAGAGTGTGCGTGTTGCACTCTCTTGTGGAGGACATGAATAAGAGTGGAATATGTTAGAGGGTGATGAAGAACCAATTAATGTAGAATGTTACGTATAATGTAAAATGTTACATATGCAACTTGTTGTTCGTACTTACTAGAAAAGGTCATTTTTACAAGCTTGTTTTAAAAAAATATTGACCAACCAAACATGAAAATATTGAAATAATCAAAGATTTGAGAGATAAATTTGGACCTTCATTTTTTAAGATTTTGGACAACTAGACCATCAATTTTCCACTAAAGATGTTTAATGGCAAGGCCAAATACAAAACATTTGCTAACGGTAAAAGAACAAAATTGAACAAAACTTCCATAAGACAGACAATACGATAATTCCCTTTTAGAGAACTCCGAGAGGTTTATTTTCTCTGACTAATTTTCTTTCACGAAGTTTAAGATCCCAAATCAGTTAGTATTTCCAATTTAGTAGAAACTTTCAATCAGAAAACGCCACTATTGAATCACGAACCTTCCTTTTTCAGCTGTTCTTGAAATGCTACAATTATCGTCACTTTGTTCAATATGATTGGTGCCCTTTTTCTACCATCTTCAGGTTTACTTTTTCCTTTAATTTGCTTCTTTTTCAGGTCAAACAGTTCTTGGGGTTTTTAAAATTGTGCTTCATTCTGGGTTTGTGTTGAGGGTAGCAAAAGAAAAAATAAATTATGAAAGTTCTTTTAGGATTAGATGTTTTGCTATTTGATCGAGAAATGTAAAAATGGTTACTTTGATTTTGAGTTGTTGCATTTGGTGAGCTAAATTTTCACTTTAGGACCATTTTTGTATCAAGTTGAGCATGGAAGTTGAAAGTTCAGAAAGGGAAAGCATAACTAAGAGTATACTTAGGTTAAAAAGTTACTGCCTTTCTTTTATATTCCCTCTAATGTAAAACTATTTAGTGAGATTTCTTGTTTAAATAGAACAAAATAAGCTTTCTTGTAAGTTTTGATATGACCCTTTTTGAGTTTCTGTAATTCCCTTCGGAAGTACCCATGGAAATGATCCTAATTTTATCAGTTCTTTTGGAGGTAAAATTGGGTGAATTAGCCCGGTCAAAAGTTTCAATAGCTTCTGCTTGCACCGTCTTGCGATTCAATGGAAACAAAAGATATCCACTTTTTGCAGAATCTGTTAAGGCAGTAGTAATTGTTGCCTGCAACATGAATAGTAGGACGCCTTATGAATGAACACGATGTAGTGTACTTGGCTGGTTTCTACCATTCAGTTGCTCCCAAGTGGGGTGTCTTGATGGCAAAAGCCATCAAAAAGTGGAGGACTTTCTCATTTCCATCCCCGTGTACCAAAATAAAAAGTTGGAGGTGTAGATAGCCAGTTTTGCTCTTAAAAAGTTGTTCTAGCATATCTAGTCAAATAACTGTCACTAGATCACCTAATCTAATTTTGGTAATAGAATGACTGATATGGAATCGTGATGTTTGAAATTCAGTTGAAAGGTATATGAAGGAAGCAGAAGAGATTCGCCGTGCTATGTTGCCTGTGGAACTAATTAAAAGAGTGCATACCATCGCACAACGCTTTTTCCTTGTTCTGCTTCAATAGTATTACTAATGTTTTGTTTTCTGTTTTGTGTGAATTTTGTAGAATATAAAACCTTCTATCGTGGTAGATGAAGGAAATCCAGAAAGAAGCATATGTCGAACAGAAGGATGCCAAGCAGACTGCTGCAGTAGACCTCATATCTAGGCTGAACAATTCTCGGTCCTATTCTGATTCAGGCAGCGTGAAAGGTAAATTTTCAAAATTTTCTGCAGCTATTGGAATCAGTAAAAGAAAATTTTGTGCTGAATTAAATGGCATAGCAAGCTTCAGTCAATTGTATATGTTCTAAGAATCACACTTACCGTTATATCTGCTCTGACGTCTTTGAATTGCCCAAGCGATTCACTTGCTTCCTTCTGAATTTGGTTAATGAATTGCGGTAATATGAAGCACAACTTTATTGTCAGTTGTAACACATCAACTTTATCTGTTTTAATTCAATGCATGTTAGCTCTTGGAGAAGTAGTTTTAATCCTGTCACATATCGTAGGACCATAGCACAATGTTCTACTTCTACACTAGATCTAACACAGTATACAGAAGTAGATCATACCCAGAGAATATCCAACAATTTGTGACTGATCTTGGTCCTCATACAACAATTCTTATCCTGGAGCTCTTCCGATATATCTGAGAATGTGGATTACTGTGTCTCAGTAACCACTAAATGGAGTTTGAAGAAACTGACTGATTGCATTTACCGTGAATGAATTATCTGGTCATGTAATCGTGAAATAATTCCGTTCTGCAACCAGTTTTTGAAATCTATCAGGATTCAGGGTTTTCCTGTTGGTTCCCCTGGATTTCTTTCTTCTAATATGTCCAATGTGTAGTTGCATTGTAAGCTGACATTGTTTTTCTTGGACTATGCTACCTCAATTCCCATAAGGTACTTTGTTTTTTCCCCCAATCTTTGGCCTCAAGGTGGTTAAACAAATACTGTTTGAGTTGAGTTTAATACATTTGTCATGAAAACCATGATGAAAGAAACTGAATGATCAGCTTCACTTCAAGTCATCCCAAACTGTTGGACTGGACCAAACAACTGAACCTTCGAAACTATGCCAAGAAGGATTATTTACCATATAATAACCATTTTAGATGGCATACCAAGCCTGGCCCTGAGAAACAAACTCTAATGTTGCTCCATATTTACCTCCTCAGCTAGTTCACCATACACAAACTCTGTTAATATCGAGCTGACCAAGCGGTCAATGATGCATGTTGTTAATTGTTAGCAACTGAAGAGAATATTTCACTCTAATCGAGGTCATAAATTTGAGTGTACCTTTGGCAATAGGCGAGCCATCAACCAATCAAATTTTCCATCTGGATCCACTTTCACAGAATATAACAAGTGTTACCCTAGCAACAGTTCAGTCATTTTGTCTATGGTGACATCTCATTAGCTTAGATGTTCCAATGTTTTCGCTAATAGTCTTTTTTTACAGTAACATTAGACAAAGACACAAAGTTGATATAAATCATAATCGAGACACACAATGATAGTTAGAAAGTTATAAATGTGATGTAATTAATGAGAAGAACAAGACATTTGCATATGACAATAGATGGAGTGGTGGTATCTGCTAATGTTGAGCAACGGAGGGGGGGGGGGGGGGGGTGGGGGTGGTTAAAAGACGAGTAATTAAAGGAAATGACATATTTTAAGTGGTTAACTTATCTACGTAATGAGCGCTTGCGAACACGTTTACAAACAGACCAGCAATGGAGCTATTTCACAAAGCAAAAGTCATATGTTTACAAAGTCACCATGATAAATACTTAACAGCTGATGAAGATGAAGAATCAGTAACACTAGATCGTAACGGGGCGTCAAAAAACGCGAAATGGGTTGTCGAATTTGTGGAAAAAATAAAAAGTTGTTATGGGAAGTATCTTACTGCTTCAAATCAGCCTTTTCTTCTTGGTATGACTGGTCAGAAATTTTGCCTAAAAGACTTGATTCTTCAATCGAATGGTCAGAAATATGACTGGTCAGAAATTTTGCCTAAAAGACTTGATTCTTCAATCGAATGGGAACCCCATTAGAGAAGGTAAATGACTATATTTTATTCATTAACTCTAATACTCCCTCTGTTAAATTTGTTTGTATTACTTTCCTTTTTAATTTCTTTCAAAAACAATATCTCTTTCCTTTTTCCTTTTTTGGCAGCTGTTTAGTATTAACTTTCCATGTTTATCTTTAAGATCACAAGATCAAAGTATATTTTTGTACATCCCACATATCTTTAGTCTAAAACACAAGATTCAAAAGTCTTCTTACTTTTTGTTAACGTCGTGTGACAAATAAATTGAAACAGAGGATGTAAATCTGTGACTTTGCTCTACAATTTCCATTATATGAAAATAGCTAGCAACATCCCTATTTATAAATTATAATACTCCCTCAGTCCCAATTTATGTGACACTATTTGACATGACATGAAATTTACGGAAAAAAAGAAGAAGAATATTTTTGAAATTTCTGGTAAAAAACAAGCCTTAGATATTTGTGAGGCGGTAAATCATCTCATAAAGTTAAAATTGTTTCTAAATATAGAAATGTGACATTCTTTTCGTGACAAACTATAAAGGAAAGCATGCCACATTAAATTGGGACATTGGGAGTAGTACGAAACCTTTTTAACTCAAAACAGGAAAAGTTATCAAAACGGCAAAACTTATTCCTACTAATTAAAGTAACCAAATTCTAACCAATTTTGATTTTCTACAACTTTGAATTATTTTCCAGGGAAACAAGTGCAGTTAAGGACTCGATATGGGCAGTTTTTGAGAGGTAATGGGGGGTTGCCACCGTGGAGAAATTCGGTGACACGTGATATTCCTCATAGGACTAGTACTCAAGATTGGATACTTTGGGATATTCATGTTGTTGAAATATTGTCACATTCTCCGGTGCCGACGCCCGCGCCTACGGTGGTAAATCATTCGGATTCGTTTGCTTCAGAATCTAGTTCTCCTACTACTACTGGTTCCTCAAAATCCTTCAACTTTTCTAGACAAGAGGTATTTCTTCTATTTTCGGATGTTTGATCTTTAAGTTCAATGATTTTTTTTTCTGCTTAACTTGAGCCGAGGGTTTATCGGAAACAACCTTTCTATCTGCTGAGGTAGGTGTAAGGTCTGCGTACACTCTATTCTCCCGGACCCCACTTGTCGGATTACACTGGGTATGTTGTTGTTGTTGTAAGTTCAATGATTTATTTATTTCGCACAAATTTCAAATTTGCAACTTAGGAAGTATCTTAATTTTACCCTTTGTTATATTTTGGAATCATTTTGCCATTAGCAAATTGTCTTCTTGTTGTTTTTTACTTTAGGGGTCGTTTTCTTGGAGAGGGATTAGGTGAGTTATTCCGGTTCTAAATTTGGAATTAAATTTATCCCATGTTTGGTTTGAGGTATTAGCTAAAATCGGTATTCAATTTAAAGACTATAATCTGAATAATTTATCGCATATAGAAGGTGTGATAAGTTACCAAAGTTATAGTTCTGGTTTTAATCCCAGGATTATAATCGTAGGGAATCCTGGTCTTAAACCTAACTGCCAATAAGGGGATGTTTGGATTGTAATCCAGGATAAAATTTGGGATTACATTTACCATGTTTGGTTATGGGTATTAGCTGATACTGGTATAAATTTTGAACCAAAATCTTGCCATTAGGTATTAGATTCCTAGGATTTTTAGTCCCTGGATAATTCTGTTTGGAACCAAACGACCCTAAGAGAGCTCCAGCATGGACCGGATGGAGTTCACATGCCAAGATAATTCGGAAAAAAGTTTAAATATATCCCTCTAGTTCTGACAATGGTTTGAAATTAGGCTTCTTTATGCTTTAGTTTGGAACCCCTTATGGTTATGGACAAATGCGAGATGATCTGTTATATGAATAGCCTTGTACATGAGTATTTTTTTAACCTTTTGGCTTATGATTATTAGTATTATTTTCTTTTAATATGTTGATGTTCAAGTCAGCTTATTTTATCGTTTGCTAAGTCCATAAATAAAAATGTTTGGTGAATTTGTTAATTTGGGATGTGAATTCAATGATTATATGTTATGGTACTCAATTATCTGTTTTTTCTCTCCTTTTGGCAGTCAAGTGATTCTTTGGTTAATTCGCCGCCTAAGTTGGGAGATTGAAAAATCCAGCTACATCCATCTACCGCATCACGAAGCTAATCTTAGGCATTTTTGTTCATTCTTTAGTTCAATCTTTTACAGGGCCTGTAGGAAAACTTTTGAATTCGTCTTTGTCCCCATCAGTCTATTCTGTTCCTGTATAGTCAGCTGATTTTATTCTCCATTGATGTTCTCGCTAACATGTTAACTTCTTGTTATGGTGTATCCTGGCAACAGATTTGCAAATCCAAGAATGCCATTGTAGGTCAAATGTGGGGAGCACTTACATGATGCAGTAGATGGATGTAGCTGGATTTTTGTATCAGGAAGTGAGGAAGGTGGATGTCGTCTAAACGTATTTCCATTGTTTATATAAGGCTTTGAGTGCTGAGAAAGTAAACAGAGATGTATTTACTAGAATATCTACTCTGGATGTTAATATCATACTATTCCTCGGATTAATGAAGGATTCCTTGTTCATTATTCAGGAGGAGATCCCTTGAACTGTTTCTGTTCTTTGAAAATTAATATTAGCACCATTGAGAATGAGGTGCACCACTTAATCTCTATTAAAAAGAATAGCTGGAAGTAGTACTTTTTTTTATCCTTAAGGAGAAAAAAGGCTAGAAAAAACATTGTACCTGACATTGGCTGGGAGTCCGGTACATCCTTTATATTGTACCTAACATTGGCTGGGAGTCTGGTACAAACTTTAGGCTCCAAGTAGGGGGATAACATAATTGAGATTGGCTTAATTTATATACAAAGATATTTTAGACGATGACGACAACAGCAACAACATACCCAGTATATTCTCACATGATGGGGTCTTGGGAGGGTAGAGTGTACGCAGATCTTACCCCTACCTTGGGAGGTGTAAAGGTTGTTTCCGATAGACCCTCGGCTCAAGATATTGTAGAGAATAATTATATTATTATAATATTTTAAACTTTTCAAACCCCGCAATGTGGGAATAACAAGTTATTATATTTTTAACTTGTAAATAACAAGTAACATGCCTAACTTTCAATTTAGATGGTTATGCAATTATTTTTAAGAGTTAGCTGACCGTGTGATTTTTTTCAATGCACTATCACTATATTTACGTCATACTCAATTGAGATAACTAGCGTTGTTCTGTTTGGATTTGACGCATTATATTGTTTGCTTCCCAATTGATAAATGGTTTCTCTTTTTTTTTAAATCATTACGTAATACTAGCTGTTTTATGACGAAGGCAATAGCCAATTCTAGGATGGATAGTTCAACTACCACAGCTCACAAAAGCAATAATTTACAACTAATCTTTTATTTAATAATAAAAGGTCTTACAAACATAAACTATCTATAAAATCGTAGATAAATCTTAATCTTACAACAGAGTGTAATGTTGCAGGCGTAGAGAGAAGTGCCAGAATTGACAATCGGATTGATAAATTTAAGGGAAAAAGGACATAAATCACCATCCGAGTGAAACTATTGACACCCGGTGGTCCAAGAATCTTAAAATTCATTTTTTTTAGCATTTTCAAGATATTCTAGTCATTTTTCAACTAATATCATTGTTGTATATGTATCACTACTGTATATGCATAGGAATGCATCATACGTATAATTGTATCATTATTGTATAGAATGAGCATCATTACTGTATATGTATAGAAACTGTATCATTATCGTATAGAATATATATATATATATATATATATATATATATATATATATATCCCTACCGTATATGTATAGAAAATATCATTGTTGTATAATAAATGTATAATTAACGTATTATTAGTGTAATAATGTACACACTAATGATACACATATTATACACTATTTATGCAGATTTACACCGGCAAGAATTAGTGGAGAAAAAATGAAGACCGCCGGATTTTTTTTTTTTGGCTAGATCTGTATCTAACGACCAAAGATCGACATGAACCAGCCGGAGGGAGAATAGACCATGGCATTGCTTCCACGGCAAAAAGGCTAGAGGAACACCAAAAAAAATATAAACATGGTCATATCTGTGTGGTTTGAATAGATACGACGTCGCCTTATTCGTTGATGGCATTAGCGAATAACAGAGATGCTCCGGCTACCACGGCGGAGTTTCCGTCACCTCGAAACTTGCGAAGGAGGTTGCGTTCCGTCGTAGTCCTATCATTGGCCAAAGAAATATATTGGAGAAAGTGAAAGGTGAATGAACAGAAGGAGAAAGTTGTCTAGGACTTGTCATTATTTTGGGCTTAGGGGATATTTCGGGTCTGTAACACCTCGTGCATTCGAGCTAAGATTTGACTCGTAAGACGGGGTATAATGAACCCAATATAAGTAGTGTAGAAAGGGTGTTTGAAACCCAATCAAGCCATAAGAAGAGTTCTTGGGCAAAGTAAAGTCGGAACCAAGATGGGAGGTGTAGGAAGTGTTTTGAAATACCTTTCCATCCATATAAGGATCAGGTCAATCAGAGCTATGTACAAAAAGTTATATACGTTTTACTAAAGAGCTATTAGTGGTGCTCATCCACGGGCATGCAACGCATGCAGACTGATGTCCCAAGGCCATGTCTCGCGCAGACGGGCAACAAAGCGAGGTCTATTGCGTGCGCGTGCCCATGCGTGCACATGCACGCAAAACGTCCTCCTTGACGTGCGATCCCTACAACCTTTTTAAGTGTGCTTTTCTTGATTTTTCATTCCATTCTTCACTTCTTCAAACCCTAGCACGAATTTTCTCTCTTCCCCTCATCCTTATATATTAAGGTAAGTCCCTCTCATATATTCCTAAGTAAATTTTAATGATTATACATTGATTCTAAGCCAAATCCTATGTTAACAACCTAGGGTTTTCAAAAAAACCCATCTTAAGGTTCAAGATTCAAGATTTTGGAATTCGTCTTCAAAGATTCAGATTTTTCTCAAGTATTTGGAGCGATTAAGGTATTAGGGTTTCTATCCACGTGTGTGAACATCATTGTTCTTCCCCACGTCATGTTCTTCCATGATTATACGAAATTTCACCAAAATTAGGGTTCTAGACATGTTTATGATAACCCTAAGCTCATGTGCCATGATATACCATGTTTCTATTGATAATTCGTTATTGTATTCTTGATATTCCATTTTGGTTATTGAGAATCTGTCCGTAATCCATGAAAACCCATAGTTTGCATTCCATGGGTTCTTACATGCAAGATATAAACTATTATGCTAATTTTCATGAAAATCCTACATGTCTCCATGTTTTCAAACAAATATATTATGTAATTTTATATTCACGTAATATTATACTCACAATTCATGTCTACAAATCGTGTTTAAGAAAATCATAGGCTCAGATGCCACCTATTTTCACGTTCGTATTTTTGGGAGTTGCACAGATTACCGAGAAGGCTCAGATAGCCTGAAACTACACTTGCCATCGTAGGATAAGGATTGCTCTGCCCAGTTAGGATGATTCCTTCATGTTTTATTGATTGGATCCTTTCATGTCATGTTTATGTCTCATACCCCTGGCAAGATATAAGATTGCTCTGCTGGTCGGGCCTGGTAGCAGTCTCCACGTACCCACGTGGTGATTTATGTTTTCGGTTATATTAACGCTCTCCTAACTAAAAATGTTTTTACTCATGTTATATATATATATATATATATATATATATATATAGACACACACACACACATACATACACTCATGTCAAGATGATACTTATGTTCATGTTCAGCTTATAGATACAGTTTCAGTTCTATTATTTCCATGTGTCATGCTTATTTCATTAAGTTGCTTTACATACCAGTACAATTCGAATGTACGGACGTCCCCTTTTATTTGCCTGGGAGCCTGCTGTAACACCTCAAACCTTTAACTAAGCTTTGAGCATGATTCTAGACTGAGAAAATCAGACAGAAGTGTTGGAGCTAGAAACTGAAAATTTCAGGTCAAGTACGGGTCGTACTCTTATCCCGTTCTTCGACGAGAAAAATAGTTACTCACTGAAATTTGACATTCCAGGTACAGGCCACAAGGTGTGGCCGTACTTCAAAGTACGGGACGTACCTGCTGCCCGTACTTCATCGGGGAAATTAACTACTCTTTGGAATTTGACATTCCAGGTACGGGCCACAAGGTGCGGCCCGTACTTCAAAGTACGGGACGTGCTTGGCATCCGCACTTTGTTCGCTTCAGTGAACAGTATAAATACACAGACTCAGCTTTATTTTCTTATTTTCAAATCCCTGAACCCTAGAACGACCTGCTCTCCTCCTCCATCACCAAGAACACTAAGGTAAGCAATCTTAACCTATTTCAAATGGATTCTAAAATGTATTATTAAGCAAGAATTCATTATTCTTAACCTAGGGTTTTCAAGAAAACTCATATAAGGGTTCAAGACTTAGGCTTTTGGGATTCTTTTCAAAGTTCAGACCTTTCTTGCAAAGTTTTAAGCATATACAGATATGTGAGGCCAACTATATACGTTAGGGAATGTTCATGATTCTCCCTACGCCTCATTCTACATACTTATCAGTAATTTGACTCAGAATATAGTTTAGCCCTAGTTTCTTGAATAATTGTAGAACTGCTATCTCTTAGGGTTATAGTTTCATAATTCGTTCATGGTAATCATTTTGAATATTATGAACTCAGTACGTAATCATTATAGACTTGTGTATTGACATCACATGAGTCTCATTCAGTGTATAATCAGTTATCGGCTTAAGTTCCATAATTAGAAACAGTTATCATGCTATCAGCTATAGCCAGTCTCATTCTTGTAAATTGTTTAATGTTGAACACCTATATATGTATTTTTGTGCCCTAGGCCACAGTTTATGCATACGTATTGCTTGGGCCTGAGGCTACAGTTTTTTTGCACATTCATTGCGGCCCTCGGCACAGTTTATATTTACAGTTATACAGGTGATTCTTCATTCAGAACAGGGAGTACTTCAGATCCTTGCCTTCCTGTTTAGTTCAGTTTCAATTTCAGTGCTTGTATTTCTTCTTTCAATTGCTTTACATACTAGTACAATTCAAATGTGTTGATGTCTATTTTTATTGCTTGGTGCAGGCAACGATATACAGGTTGACGATCTAGCTAGCTAGGACTACTCGTATCAGCTGCTTGGTGAGCCCTAGTTCCTCCGGGGCGTTATCTTGCTTTCAGTATTTCCAGTTTTAGACAGTATATTTCAGTATTTTTAGAGGCTTCATAGACATTATTCAGTCAGTGTGATATTAGTAGTCTTTTATATATTAGCCTTGTTGGCTATTTATTCAGATGTTTCAGACTTAAACCAGTATTTCTGTGTTTAATATAATTCAGTCCGACTTTTTAGTAGATTAGCATGTGTTAATCTTCTTTCCTTATTATTGCATGTTTCTCACATGTTGATTCAGCCAGCCTATGGGTTCGCGCGGTCACATGCAGTTAGGCACTGAGTGTCGTGTTACCCCCAGGCCATGGTTCGGGGCGTGACAAAACTTGGTATCAGAGCACTAGGTTCAAGGGTCTTAGGGAGTCTATGAAGCCGTGTCTAGTGGGGTCGCCTTTATATGTGTGAGGACCCTACACATATAAACAGTTGACCACCAAGACATTCAGGACTTGTTTCAATTCTTTCATACTCTAGATCGTGCAGTTAGAGCAGTACTTTAGGAATTCTTCTAACTCATGCGAATTACATATTTCAGAAATGGCTTCGAAAATAAAGTACAACAAGAGAAATACAGCTACTAGCCAGAGAGCTACCGTTAATGCAGCTACAGAAGAGAACACTCAGGCTCAGGTAGCCGCCCCAGCTAATGCTACCGTTACACCTCCCAATGCTTCGGACGCGGATGTTAGGGGAGCTATTCAGCTGCTCACTCAGATTTTGGCAAACCAGGCCCAACAACAAGAAACGACCCCTAGCTCAGGTGCTAGTAATGGGTCGAACAGTTCTAGGACTCAGGAGTTTCTACGGATGAAGCACCAATGTTCACAAGGTCAAAGAAGGATGAGGAAGGGCAAAATTTCATTGATGGGCTCCAGAAAGTATTTCGTGTGATGCATGCTACTGATACAGAGGCAGCGAAATTTGGAGCTTTCCAGCTGCAAGATATAGCCCATATTTGGTATGAGACATGGGAACAGTACCGAGGGTAGGATGTACCTTATGCTACGTGGGATGAATTTTCAGACGCGTTCATTAAGCATTTCATGCCAATCGAAGTCAGGGAAGCAAAGGCTACTGAGTTTGAGAACCTAAGGCAGAATGACATGACTGTTCAGGACTATTATCTCAAGTTCGTGTCAGTGTCCAGACATGTTCCTCACATGGTTCCTGATATGACGGTCGTGGTTAGGAGTTTTGTACTTGGACTTAAACCCGAATTGCATAGGGATGCCAATACAGTTGCTCATAACGACAAGATGACTATTTTCAAAATACTGGTATTTGTGCAAGGTAACGAGACTAGGTTGAAGGAAGAAGAAGCCCTGCAGAAGCAGAAAGATAGAGAATTCAACAAGAGGGCTAAGTCTGCTGGTAATTTCAATCAGGGAGGATCTCAAGAAGGTGGGAACCATCAGTTCTTTAAGAATAGGTCATCAGGACCTGCTTCCTCTACAGCTAGTGCTCCATCTCAGAGGTCCAATTTTAATCAGAAGGGCCGAAACTTTGGAATAACAAGCTCACAGTCACAGGCCAGTGTGACCGACTGTGGTTTCCAACACCCTACTTGCAACACTTGTAGTAAGAAGCATTTGGGAGTATACCGTTCGGGCATGGATGGTTGTTTTGGGTATGGTCAGCCAGGTCACTTTCTACCGGATTGTCCCATCAGCAAGACAGAATACCGGAGGTGCTCAGTCCACTAATTCAACAACTCATCAGAATTCCCAAGCCCAGCAGGGGTGTCCGCAACAAAGTCTGGAAATATGAGCAGTGGTCATGTCACACCCCGAACCATGGCCTGGGCATAACATGGCAGTCGGTGCCTGACTGTATGTGACCGAGCGAACCACATGGCTTGCTGAATTATCATGAGACATACATGAGTGGAATGTAACATGAAACATGATAGGCTTTAAGAAAACAGATGAAGTCATAGTGACTTATAAAATACTTGTTTAAAACATGAATGCGGAAATACCATAAATGCAGCCAAAGATGGCTAAGCAGCTCTGAATATTTGACATAACATAACTGACTGGTCTAGTCTATGAAACCTCTATCATGAGTCTGACTGGAAAACATACGTGCTAGAACAAGGCTCCCAGCATACCTTTAAATGCATAGTTAATCATAAAATAAAGAGTTGACTAAACCCCGAATGAGACGGGGCTCACCAATAAGCTGATATGAATGTTGTCCTATTGAGCAGATACTACGTCCTGTAAATTCATACCTGCATCGTGAAATGCAGGCCCCCGGGCAATAAAAGGGGACGTCAGCACATTGAATGTACTGGTATGTAAAGCAACTGAATGAAATAACATGGGACATGAAATAACATGATAAGAAATGAAACTAAAACTAAAACCTAGTCATGAGCATGATATATATATATATATAACATGGTAAGTAGGGAGAGAATTTCATAAACCGACAACATGATATCACCACGTGGGTACGTGGAGTCTGGTACGTTGTCGTACCAGCAGAGCCCCCATACCTTTCTAGGGTATAAGGTGTAACGTACCTGATGGATCCATTCAGTGGAAAATTAAGGAATCGTCTTAACTGGGCGGAGCGATCCTTATCCTACGGTGGCTACGTAGTTTCAGGCTATCTGAGACTTCTCGGTAATTTGTGTAACTCCCAAAAACATGAACATGATATAGTTGGCTAAGAAGCCTTTGATTTTCGTGACATAACTTGTAAACATGGTTTTATGAAAGCATGACTTGTATTAGCATGTATGTATCTTGTATCATGGCATGAGAGTAATTATATAATATAATTGCATGGAAACTTGTAAAACATGTAGTATATTTCTTGAAAATATCATAATAGTCATAACTTGCATGTAGGAACCCATAGGATGCAAAGCATGGGTTTTTCATAGATTACGGACAGATTCTCAATAATCATAAAGAATTATCAAAAACTTCAATGAAGAATTACTAAAAATTTCATACATAATATAATCATGGGACAAGGGCCTAGGGTTGTCATGATCATGGTCATAACCCTAGTTTTCGTATAACTTCATAATTTATGGAAGAATGGCGTGGGGAAGAACAATGATGTTCCCACACGTAGATAGAAACTTTACATACCTAGTAACGCTTCAAACTCGTAATGAAAATCTGAACTTTGAATAAGAATTCCAAAGCCTAGTCTTGAATCCCTTTTAATTAGGTTTTCTTGAAAACCCTATGTTAAGAACATGAAATTCGCACTTAGAATTCATGGAAAATTGATGGAATTCACTTAGGATGGTCTTAAGGAGCTTACCTTGATGCTTGGAGAAGTTTAGAGGAGAGAGCTTTCGTGTTAGAGCTTGAGAGGAATGAGACTTATGAAATAAAAACTGAATTTTCCGTCTTTTAATTATCTCAGTAGCGACACTGTTACGGATCGTGTTACGGTCCGTAACACTAGACCGTAACGCCTGTCAGAATTTCAGTGAGCTTTTAAGTTTTGAGGTTAGGTTACGGACACCCGTTACGGGCTGTAACACGTGTTACAGTCCGTAATGATAAACCATCCTTTGGTCCAAGTTACGAGACGGTGATTTTACAAACCACACCCGTTATGGTTTGAACGACGGTCTGTGACACATGTTACGGTCCGTCCCTTGTAGCGTAATGCTGGATTTTCTAAACTGAAACATATTTTCGATTCCAACGCTTTCCTTCTTGGGTTTCTAACCTCCTAAGTCATGAATATGGTTTAGTACAGATTTTACGAGGTGTTACAGGTCAGATACGTTTGTATGCACTGTCAGGACGTCAAGATACAGAGACTCGTGGTGATGTTGTCACAGGTATGCTAACAGTCTTCACCTTCGATGTTTTTGCTTTTATAGATCCAGAATCCACTCTATCTTATGGAACCCCTTATGTTCCTATGAAATTTGGGATAAAACCTGAAAAGTTGCATGAACCCTTTGAAATAGCCACACCAGTTGGGGAATATAGTTAGACATATTTATAGGGGTTGTCCAGTGTTAATCTATCATCGCAAAACCATCGCAGATTTAATAGAATTAGAGATGGTAGACTTCGATGTAATCATAGGTATGGATTGGTTAGAGTCTTGTTATTCCTCAGTGGGCTGTAGAACCAAAACAGTAACCTTCGATTTTCCCAACGGACTCATAGAATGGAAGGGTAATTCAGCAGTACCTAGGGGTGGATTTATTTCCTATCTTAGAGCCAAAAAGATGATTTTCAAGGGGTACATTTACCACTTAGTTCGAGTCAGGAATACAGATGCCCAACCTCTGACCCTCCAGTCATTACCCGTTGTCAGTGATTTCCTAGAAGTGTTTCCAAAGGATCTACCCGAAGTCCCTTCTGATAGAGAGATTAACTTTAGGATTGGTCTACTTCTCGGCACTAAGCCGATATCTATTCCACCGTATAGAATGGCCCCAGCAGAATTGAAAGAGTTAAAAGTTCAATTGCAAGATCTCCTTGACAAGGGATTTATAAAGCCAAGTGTCTCACCTTGGGACGCACCGGTCTTGTTTGTCCGAAAGAGAGAGGGATCCTTATGTCTGTGTATATATTATCACCAATTAAATAAAGTCACCATTAAGACCAAGTACCCTCTTCCCAGAATAAACGACTTATTTAATCAACTTCATAGTGCTCAGTGTTATTCCAAGATTGACCTTAGATTAGGCTACCATTAGATAAAGATTAAGGAGGTTAATATTCCTAAGACCTCTTTCAGAACTCGCTACGGTCATTTCAAATTTCTTGTCATGTCGTTTGGGTTGACGAATGCACCAGTGGATTTCATGGACCTTATGAGCAGGGTCTTCAAGCCGTATCTTGATTTATTCGTCATTGTATTTATTGATGACATATTAGTGTATTCCCGTAATGAGGATGATCATGCAGAACATCTCAAAATAGTATTGCAGACATTCATGGATCGCAAGCTTTATGCAAAATTCTCAAAGTGCGAGTTTTGGCTCAAGTCAGTGGCATTCTTAAGCCATGTGATTTCAGGTGAAGGTGTGAAAGATGATTTTTAGAAGATTGACGCTGTTAAAAATTGGCCCAGATCCACCTCAGCATCATGTATCAGAAGTTTCTTGGGTCTGGCAGGTTATTATAGGAGGTTCCCAGGAGGTTCGTGGAGGTATTTTCCTCTATCTCAGCTCCGTTCACTAGGTTGACTTAGAAGAAGGTCAAATTTCAATGGTCAGATGCATGTGAACAGAGTTTCGAAGAGTTGAAGGAGAGATTGACTTTTGCTCCAGTTTTGACGCTACCAGAAGGAACCGAAGGGTTTGTAGTATACTATGATGCTTTAGGAATTAGTCTCGGATGTGTTCTAATGCATCATGGTAAAGTTGTGGCTTATGCATCTAGACAGCTTAAGGCTTATGAAAGGAATTATCCGGCTCATGATCTAGAATTGTCAGCTGTGGTTTTTGCACTTAAGATATGGCGTCACTACTTGTATGGAGTGCATGTGGATATTTTCACGAATTATAAAAGCATGAATTATGTTTTCAAGCAAAGAGAGTTGAATCTTAGGTAGAGAAGATGGCTCGAATTGCTTAAGGACTATGATGTGGATATTCTCTATCATCCAGGAAAGGCGAATGTTATAGCTGATGCTCTTAGTCAGCGTTCCATGCGAAGTTTAGCTCACATTGATACAGATAAGAGAGTTATGACCAAGGAAGTTCACCATTTGTCCGGTCTTGGAGTTCAACTTTTAGACTCCGAGGATGGTGGTGTGGTTGTTCAGAATAGAGCCTTTTTCTCCTTAGTCATTGAAGTTAAAGAGAAGCAGTGTAAGGATCCCTATTTGTTGTAGCTAAAGAGGGGATTCACAAGCATAAGACGAAGGCTTTTAAACAAAGGGAAGATGACAGTACCTTGAGATACCGAGGCAGATTATGTGTTCCAGATGTAGATGGGCTCAAAGAGCAGATTATGTCAGAAGCTCACCATTCCAGGTATTTCATTCATCCAGGTTCCACGAAAATGTATCATGATCTTAAGGATATTTATTGGTGGAACGATATGAAAAAGAATGTAGTAGATTTTGTGGCTAAGTGTCCAAATTGTCAGCAAGTGAAAGCCGAACACCAGAGGCTTGGTGGCTTGGCTCAGAATATTGATACTCCCGTTAGGAAGTGGGAGATGATAACCATGGATTTCATCACAGGTCTACCTCGTTTAGCTACGAGGCATGATTCGATTTGGGTGATTGTGGACAGACTTACAAAGTCAGCGCACTTCTTGCTAGTTAAGATAACGGATTCAGCAGAGGACTATGCCAAGTAGTATATTCGTGAAATTGTCAGACTTCATGGTACTCCGATGTCCATTATTTCAGATCATGGTGCCCAGTTCACAACAAATTTTTAGAAATCCTTTCTGAAAGGGTTGGGTACTAAGATTAATCTTAGCACAACTTTTCACCCTCATACAGATGGCCAGGCAGAGCGCACCATTTAGACCCTTAAGGATATGTTGAGGGCATGTGTTGTTGATTTCAATGGTAATTGGGATGATCACTTGCCTCTTATTGAGTTTGCTTATAATAACATTTACCATGCTAGTATTGGGATGGCACCGTATGAAGCTTTGTATGGGCGCAGATGTAGATCACCAATTGGTTGGGTTGAGGTTGGTGAAGCAGAGTTGTTAGGACCAGACTTGGTGTATCAGGCTATGAAGAAAGTCAAGTTAATTCAGGAGCGGTTGAAAACAACTCAGAGGCGCCAGAAGTCTTACACAGATGTGAGACGAAGGGATTTAGAGTTTCAAGTTAATGGCTGGGTATTTCTTAAGGTTTCACCTATAAAGGGTGTTATGAGGTTTGGTAAGAAGGGGAAGCTTAGTCCCCGCTATATTGGACCATACAGAATCCTGCGAAGGGTTAGTCAAGTGGTTTATGAGCTTGAGTTGCCACAAGACCTAATTTCTTTGCATCCAATATTTCATGTGTCCATGTTGAGAAAGTGTGTGGGAGACCCCTCGGTGGTTGCCCCGACTGATAGCATAATAGTCAATGAGAGTTTGACCTATGAAGAAGTTCCAGTGGAGATCCTTGATCGTCAGGTTCGCAAGTTGAGAATGAAAGAAGTTGCTTCAGTGAAAGTCCTTTGGAGGAATCATAAAGTTGAGGAGGCTACGAGGGAAGCAGAAGAGGACATGAAGTCCAGATATCCCCATCTCTTTGAAGAGTCAGCACAAAGCATTGAAGGTAATTTATCTTCCCATTCATATTTTCTTTCATGGTTTCCCTGTTTCCAGTATGCAATCAGTTTAGTAGCTATCTGGTTCAGCAAGCTAACCAGTTTAGTATCCCTTTCGGTTCAATTTTCATGTGTTCATGTCAGTTAGTGTACATATGTCTCAACAGTCACTCCTTACCAGAACCCATCATTCGAGGACGAATGATCCCAAGGAGGAGATATTGTAACACCTCAGACCTTTAACTAAGCTTTGATCATGATTCTAGACTTAGAAAATCAGACAGAAGTGTTGGAGCTGGAAACTGAAAATTTCAGGTCAAGTACGGGTCATACTCCAAGTGCTGGACGCACTTGGAAGGACGGGATGTACTCCTGTCCCGTTCTTCGACAGAAAAAATAGTTACTCACTAAAATTTGACATTCTAGGTACGAGCCCTAAGGTGCGGCCCGTACTGCAATGTACGAGACGTACCTGGTGCCCGTACTTCACCAGGGAAATTAATTACTCACTGGAATTTGACACTTTAGATACAGGCCACAAGATACGGCCCGTACTTTAAAGTATGGACGTACTTGGCGCCCATACTTCGTTTACTTTAGTGAACAGTATAAATATGCAAACTCAGCTTTATTTTCTTATTTTTAAATCCCTGAACCCTAGAACGACCTGCTCTCCTCCTCCATCACCAAGAACATTAAGGTAAGCAATCCTAACCTAATTCAAATGGATTCTAACATGTATTTATGAACATTAAGCAAGAATTCATTATTCTTAACCTAGGGTTTTCAAGAAAACCCATATAAGGGGTCAAGACTTAGGCTTTTGGGATTCTTTTCAAAGTTCAGACCTTTCTTGCAAAGTTTGGAGCATATACAGGTATGTGAGGCCAACTATCTACATTAGGGAACATTTGTGATTCTCCCTACGCCTCATTCTAAATGCTTACTAGTAATTTGACTCAGAATACAGTTTAGCCCTAGTTTCTTGAATAGTTGTAGAACTACTATCTTCTAGGGTTATAGTTTTCATAATTCGTCCATGGTGATCACTTTGAATATCATGAACTCAGTACGTATGTAACATATATTGTAACATCCCGTAAATCCGAATTAGGTATAAATGTATGAATCTAGTATAAAGGTGATATTTTAGCTATACGAATCTATTTGGGATGAACTCGGGTGATAAACAGTCATTTTGAAGTCAAACCAAAAAAGTGAAGTTCTTAAGGCCTTCTAAATTCGTCTAAGTCTAGGACAGTCTGTACTTATGTCCTATTTTCGGGTACTTGAGTTACGAATTTGTGAAAATGTCCTTCTTCAAAGTTGTAGCCCTTTGAAATACCTTTTCAACGGTATATTATGGGTGTCAAGGGGACATCTGTACAAAAGGTTATGACCATTTTACTGAAGGGGTACAGAGCAGTCCGTTCACTGGTCATGTTATACGAACTACTTATACGGCCCATATAATTTTATACAGACCGTATAAGTCGTCCGTACTTCATGACGCTCCAAATCGACGTTCTGTTCATCCATGATGAAATATGGTCATATTATACGGACCGTATAACTTTATACGGACCGTATAATACGTCCATATAACTTCCACCTCACTTTTATATAAATTCAAGCCTTGAGTTTTTTTATTTCATTATTCACAATTCCAAGCACTAGAAACAATCCAAAACATCAAGGTAAGTCAATCCAAACCCTTCCAACTCAATTCTAATATTTACTCTAATCATCTAAGCAAGAAATCATTGTTCCTAAACTAGGGCTTTCAAGAAAACCCATCTGAAGGTTCAAGAATCAAGATTTAGGAAATCTTCTCCAAAACTCAAGTCTCTAATTCAAGTTTTGGAGCAATTAAGGTATATATAACTTCCATCCACATGTGGGAATCTCTACATTCTTCCCCATGCTCCGTTCCTTGATATCCATGAACTTCAAATCCTAAGGCATTAAACCCAGCATATTGGTAGCCCGTATTTATGTATTTATGTACATAAATTTTGTATCTATATTCGTTATTGTATACCTAATCTTCCATTATGATTATTAGGAACCCTAGCTTAATCCATGAATCATGAATTCTTCCTCATGTGTTCTCATTATGTTTATATGAAACTTTATGATTTTATGTAGCAAGTTACAAGAATGTTTTCAAGTCAATTATATATATATAATTATGAACTATTGTTATTACTCATGAATCAAGAACATGTTTGCAAGACTATGACAAGTTATCCCATGAAACCATATTACAAGATATTTCATAAAATCATATTACAAGTTATTTCGTGAAATCATGATTACAAGTTATTTCACGAAAATCATGGGCTTCTTAGCCAACTATATCATGGTCATGTTTTTGGGAATTGCTTAGTTAACCGAGAAGGCTCAGATAGCCTAAAACTACGTTGCCACCGTAGGATAAGGGTTGTCAGCAAGGAGGCAACACCTTCATTATGCAGTTTGGATCCTTACATGCTTATTATTACTTAAATCTCATATCACTGGCAAGGTGTAAGTGTTCAGCTGGTAGGACGCAAGTACCAGATCATTTTGTTGGTTATACTATAGCGTTCCCCACGTTACGAGCAGTTTTACATACATGTATTTCCATTGATTTACTGTTTTCAGACTTTACTCACGTTTCATGCTCATGTTCAAGTTACATTCAGTTTGAGTTCATGTCTTATATGTATGTTGTGCCATGTTCTTTATTTCAGTAGGTTTTACATACTAGTACTATTCACCATGTACTAACGTCCCTTTTGCCCGGGGCCTGCACTTCACGGTGCAGATACCGATTTTCAGGAGCATATACCTGCGCAGTAGGATCACTTCAGTTATTAGCTTATTGGTGAGCCCCACTCCTCTCGGGGTTCAACATGGAGTCTGCATTAGTATTCAGTTTACGGTAGTCCAGGGCCATGTCCTGATAGTTAGTATTCAGACATGTTTTAGAGGTTTCATAGACAGATGTTAGTTCACAGAGTCAGTTATGCTTTCCTGTTTGCAGACTATTATGTTTGCATGATATTCCCTGCTATGAGATAATTTCAAGACTTTATTCTGCAAATTACATTTTCATGATTCATTTAAATTGCATCATATAGATCATATTGTTTTGATGCCCATGTTGACAAGAAATCCATGAGGTTCGCTCGGACACATGCAAGCAAGGCCCGAGTGCCGTGTTACGCCCAGGTCATGGTTCGGGGCGTGACAATGCTTGGTATCAGAGCCTAGGTTCAAGTGTCTTTAGGGAGTCTATGAAACCGTGTCCAGTGTGGTCACTTTTATACGTGTGAGGGCCCCATACATATAAATAGTTTACCACCAAGATATTCAGGATTGTCTCACTTCTTTTAACTCTAGATCGTGCAATAGAGCTATGTTCTCATAAATCACTCGGACTCGTGTGTTGGTTCCCATTCTACCGAATCCGCCACGTCTCAATGGATGAGAAAGATATAAATCTAATCATTATCGATGTGTTTCTTTCAGATGGAGTCATCAGGAATTATTCTAATTCGTGCCATGAAGTTTAGAGCAGTAAGTAACGTTCTTTTTCCGTCGAATTCTGAACGTATCAAATGTGTAAGCGGCAAGAAGGAAATTCGAAACCCAAGACTTGCCAAATAGTGTGTGGTGTGCTTATCAGGTGTTAGTACCATTTGAAAGACAAATTTCGGTATGGTAGCACACGTAGGTTATATACCCCATAGAGTAAGTTATTTGGACTCTTTGACCATGAAGCTATATTATAAGGGTGATGGTTCATATTTAAGACCCCACGAGGTAGCATGTTACGAAGTTAACCACAACAGGCATAAATTGTCCATGGTAGTTTTGAGCAGGTAAATAGCCTAAGAGCCAACCACTTGTAATATTAGAAAGTCTCGACTTTTTCAAGGATATATATATATATATATATATTTGTCATATGATCTATGCACATGACTAGGAAGGGACTGATGAGATAAGAAAACCACGAGAAGACGATATTGAATTTTTGTAGGGTTAGTTTTAAATTATTTAAGCTTATTCAGATCAGACCTAGAGAGTATGACGTTAGTAAGTTACTACAAGAAACAGATATTACTATGAGATAAAAGATATGACAATTCCCTCTTAGGTTATGTGATTAAGTATTTATCCCTGATGTGTATAGTATGATATAATTTTGAAAGTGTATAGGGAGTTTAGGGTTAGTTGTTACAATAGTATGATAGAATTTGAAAGTGTATAGGGACTTTGGGGTTAGTTGTTCCAATTCCTTGTTTGAGACAGATGAAATTTCCCTAAGTGCGATCCATGTCTATAATTCAGAAAGATAGTATACAACCCCAGAATAGAGTCAGATAAGGAGGAAAAGTTAGAAATAACCTTATGTTTCACTTTAGTACTCAGAGAAGAATTAGAGAATATGATACTAGCAAGGGGTTAACAGAAGCATAGTGAGTAAGTTTGAATAGATACAGTGAATTAGAAATTTTCAGCAGAGTTAGTAAAAGTACGACTTGAGTCACTTAGTCAAGTTAGCACTACTAAGTGGGTAACTGTCTGAATACACCGAAGGCGTGTTAGAACCCAAAGGGTTTAAGTTAAAGTTGAGGTATAAAAATTGGTGAAAGAAGAAAACCATCTAAGCAGTAAGAGAGCAAGCTACAGAAGAAGAGTCTGTAAGAGTTATCAGAAAAGAGTTTTTCCCAAGACTGACAAAGCTAGTATGCCAGCTATGCACATTAGAAACCCGTTCATTTAAGTAATCCAGTTTTCCTAGTAAGTAAGACTTGCTTGAAGTAAGCGGAAGAAATGAGTCGTCAGTATTTTAGAGGAAATTAGCAGAGCCACTAGATGACCACTTATCGCTATCTCGAGAGATCCACAGGCTTTAAATGTCAGCTTTTGAACTAAGGGGGAGATCATGCGATAAGGTGCCGATATAGATTATGTGTTTCGTAAGTTGATAGGTTTTAAGGAGATTATGTTAGAGGATCACAGTTTCATATAGCCAATATAAGATGCGTAAAATGTGATTTTTGTCATGCTGTTGAGATCATGTACTAGGTAATCATGTTATAAGATAAAGTTCTAGAGCGAATAGCGGGTTTTAAGGGTATAACGGTTCCAATTCCAGAGTAATTCATGTACTATGTGGTACTAATGCCCAGACGTACTCTACTCATGCCTTTCGTACCCATATCATGCCCATGTTAGAGATTGACACTCCACGTTTAAGATACAAGAATTATGACTTCATACGATAGTAAGCTATGCAAGGGAATGTCCTTTCATGTTTCGCACATCAGGTGTGCTCATGTCTAAAGTTAAAAACCGTATTCAGGTGTCACGTATCTATCATGCTTTTATACTCATCTCCATGTTCTAGCATCTAAGTGCTTTTCGAATCTGATAATGATCCTGAGCCCTATGATTATGTTATCCATGTTACCACATACTCGTGCCCCAATCCATTTCGTTATGCATCCCACTTATAGTGGTATCGTAGCAATGATGTTGTTAGATGATAATGAAGGTGAACCAAGATGGATGTCTGATAAGTTAGTATTTTACCAACTTATCTCTTCTTTAATCTTATATTTTTGCTATGTTTGCTTGAGAAAATAGTGCATTTAATATCATTTACATCTATTTTACAGGTTTTATATGATTTATAAGTGATCGGAAGAAACCAAGTGAAAATAAAGTCAAAAAGAGGTCAAATTGGACACATTTGCAAAACTGTCAAAACTGGACAGTTTTGCAAAAATGGGACAGATTCGCAAAAAACGGGCAGAACTGCAAAAACGAAAATCTGGGGCATATTTTGTCATTTTTTTGGACTTGGAAAAATTGGGAAACATAAAAGGAAGACTAGGGGGCAAAAACATATCATCTTTGGCACAACACACAAGTTCTTGGAGGCTAGGGTTCATCACCAACACCTTGGAAGAGAAGATTTGGAGACATCAATGAGAAATTTTTTACCCATTTCTTCTACTCTTGCTATGTATTGAATATTTATGTGTGTAGTATTTCATTTCAATACTTGAATTTCGTTTATGGAAATATACCTTGTTTAAGTTTGGATTGAATCTCTTGTTTTGCTTATGTGTTGAATGATTTTATTCCTAATGAAGTGAGTTATTGTTTCTTTAATTAATCTCATTTTGAATGATTCTTAAGGGAGTAGCTAACCCTAAGACTTGCCCATTTATTTCGGTTTAAACTTGGAAGAGGCAAACTCGGGATTGGGAAAGATTAATTAACAAGAATTTGGGGTGTTAACCCTCATCTAATGGAAATCGACCTAGGAATAGGCGACACCACTTGTAGCCATATTCGGGTGTTCTTAATGCTCCTAATTGCTTTAGGGATATTCAATTAGGTAGTCTAGTTAGTCTTCGGAAGAAGCTAATTTAGAGTCATTATCCAAGGCTAAGTAATATAAGCTCACCATTATTTGTAAATCATGATGTACATTGGATCGTTACTTGAGCGTAGTTTCCCTTGTATCCATGCTTGTGGCCATTGATCATTTTACTTGCTTTCTAGATTAGTTTACATTTTTGCATTAGTTATAATTCTCTCAAACAAAACCAAAATATCATCCATTGTTTGGCTTTAGCGTAGTTGGTGAAAATTCCTACTTTTCCTAATCGCCTATATATTGTTCTCTGTGGGATTCGACCCCGACTCATAGTTGGGTAAATTATATTTGCATACGACCGTGCCCATTCTAATTAATAGGGTGGATTTGGACGTTATCAAAAATGGCGCCGTTGTCGGGGAACAATTTGGCGTATTTGGTTTAGTTTGGGATTTAAGCTAATTTGCTTTGGTCCAAACTTTCTTTGCTTTATTTTATCTTTAAAAAAAAAAAAAAAAACTGATCAGTTTTTGCAAAACTGTCCAGTTTTTATTTCTGCAAATCTGTCCAGTTTTTGCAGAACTGTCCAGTTTTTGCTTTTGCTAAAATAAATTTAAAAAAAAAAAAAAACAATGGCATCTTGTAATGAAAATGGGTCGGATGGAAGTTGTTCATACTTTGATGACCCTTGTCCCTATTGTGGAGGACCTCACTTTTGGCAAAATTGTTTAAAGTCTCCCGGGGGAGGATTGTGCGCACAATCTCGAACCCATGAGTGGAGCATATGTGATAGATGTGGTGGTCAAAATGGTCATTGGGCTAATTGTGCTTATGTGTCCTTCCCTTCCCCGAACCCCCGCTATGACGATTCTACTTTTTGTTGTGATAATGATAGGGAAATGGAAGTGGAAGAAGTTGAGAATGGACAAAATGGAGAGTTCAAGCTCATGATGGAATGCCTACTTAAAGAAGGAAATGAAAAGCAAAAAGCCTTGGAGGAGTACTTGGAAACTAGTCTCCAAAATGACTTGATGAATGAATACAAAAATTGTCCGTGGGCATTTGATCAAAATCAAGAAGAATTCTCAAATGCTCAATATGAGGAGAGAATGCCCATGTTGGAGGCCAATCATGAAAAGGAGGAATCAAGAATTGAAAATCCTCCAAACGAATCTATTTTCATTAGAGATGCCAAAGAAGAAAAGAAATTAGAGTCAACCGTTGTCTTGAGAAAAATGGTGGAAGTTGACTCTAGTTTGGGGGAAAATGAGAATGTCAAAATCCGAAAAAGTTTGCAAATCGGGAGGTTGAAGTCTCACTCCAAGCATTTTTCAACATTGGATTTGTATGGTGATATGGGAATTGAGCCACATACATCCATGTTGGATGGTGAAAAAGAAAGACAAGTGCCTTACATCTTGCAATTCGAAAGAGTAAGAAGGCAAAATGACATTCCTCATTTGAAAGCCAAGAAGTTCAGAATGAAGAAATTAACGTTTGGCTTGTTCATCTACTTACCACCCCCCACCGCTCGTGGTCACAAACTTGAGTCCAAGTTGGGTGCCCAATTCATAAGCTCCAAATGGCGAGAAAAGCGGTAAAGGTAACCGTCGTGCCGCGACGTTAACTTAAGCGCTTGGTGGGAGGCAACCCATCGTTTTAAAAAATTTAAATCGTTTTTGAAATTTTATTTTTTAGAATAGTTTAGTTTATGGTTTTTGACTAATCTGCAAAGTTTAAGAATTTTTGGAGTTGTTTTGAGCAGGTCGGTTTTCCGGACAGCCCCAAACCAGTAGCTCCTGAAAATTGCAGCACTGTTAATAGAACTGTTTTGCACAGTTTTTGCAAAACTGTCCATTTTTTTGCAAAATTGAACAGTTTCTGCAGAACTGTCCAGTTGCAAAACTGTCCAGTTTCTGCAGAACTGTCCAGTTTCTGCAGAACTGTCCAGTTTCTGCAGAACTGTCCAGTTTTTTGCAAAACTGTCCAGTTGCACACAAAAATAAATAAATCTATTTTTATGTTTTGTTTTGATTATGTGCAATGAGGACACTGCAATATTTTTAGTTGGGGGTGGCATGTGGTAACACATTATATTTTGGTTATGCTTCATTGTGTGCCCTTGCCGGGCTTATTTTGTGACTGTTGGTTTAGCTGTGGATAGTTTTTGTTATAAATGGAACTTGCTCAAATTTTTGAAAATTTTATTCTTTTTGCATGTTGTGGATTAGTCACTTTTGTTATTTTATTTCCGTTCTTAGTTAGGTAGTTTAGGAGTAAAAATGGTGTTGGGATGTGATTTTTTACCCCTTGGCTAATTTTTGGCTTGCTTGGTACCAACATATTTAAACCTTGGCATATGAATTCTTGAATTTTGAAAAAGAAAAATGATTGAAGGAAGGATTCTTGTTGGGACTTTTAGACTCAATTTTTGGCTCTTACTTTCACTAATTAGTCTCTTTAGGCTATAAGTGACTTTCTTTGAGTTCATTTGTTTCAATTGGGTTTTGGATACATATTCTACTTGGATTATCATGTGCCATGTGTGGTGAGGTTTTTGTGAGTTATTTTACATTACTTGTGGTCTAGAACTTGCCCGGAATGTGTTTCAAGGCGAAATTCTAGGTTACACTTGGTTTGAAAAATGATGTTAGGCCTTCTTTGGATCGTTTTGCCTTAAATTTCCTACCCTTGCATATTTTCCCTAGTCAACCCCTTTTGAGCCTTTAACCTTTTCTTTGGCAACCATGTTACAAGCTTTAACCTTTTGTTCTTCATTGATCCATCTTTTGGTACCCTACCTCCTTAAGTGCGTTGAAAGTGCAAACGTAGGCTAAAAGCCTAAGTTTGAGGGTGATAGTTGGAAAAAGTTGTGATGTGCGAGTTACTTTAAGGTGAAAGAAAAAAATGAAGTAGTAAAAAAAAAAAAAAAAATTTGGAAACTTCCTTGTTATTTTGAAAAAGAAAAAAAATAAAAATAAAGGAAGGAATAATAAAGAGTTGTGAATAAAGGGAAGACTAGTTGGCGAAATGAAAAATGAAAAAAAAAAATGGTGGAAAAGCTTGAAAGGAAGTGTGCTTTGATTGTTGAAAATTGTAGTGCTTAGGGAGGTTTTTGAGTCACCATTTCCAAATTATGTCCCTACCTTAACTAAAAGCCTACATTACAACCCTTTAAGTCCTAATTGATTTTGAACCAAGTGTGTCTATATTAGTGGAGAAATACATGAAGGGCAAGCTTATGGTACTACTTGTGCAATTGAACATCTTTGTGAGAGAAGAGAGTTAATTCTTTCTATTTAATATCCCATTTGTGTTTTGAATTACATTTTCTAAGTGTGGGATTCTCTCTTGAGTGTGAGGGCACATGAGAATTTAAGTTGTGAAATTGTTTCATTTTCCAATTGAGAGGAATGAACAAAAGAAAGTTGTTTTGTGATAAGGAGGCAAATTTTGAAGCTTTAGTGTCATGACTTGATTGCTACTTTGATTAACTTGGTGTTTGAGCACTTGAAAGGAAAATGAAGTTTTTAAGAAGAAGTTGGTGATTCATATGTTTTGAATTAATTGTTGGTACCGATCAAAGTCACGTTTTTGTGCTTAAAGTAGACTTTTTAACTTGGTATGATGTTGGTGTACTATTGAGTCGATTTCTTCGAAAGAGAGTGTATGTTTTGAATTGCTTGAGGACAAGCAATAGTTTAAGTTTGGGGGTTTGATAAGTTAGTATTTTACCAACTTATCTCTTCTTTAATCTTATATTTTTGCTATGTTTGCTTGAGAAAATAGTGCATTTAATATCATTTACATCTATTTTACAGGTTTTATATGATTTATAAGTGATCGGAAGAAACCAAGTGAAAATAAAGTCAAAAAGAGGTCAAATTGGACACATTTGCAAAACTGTCAAAACTGGACAGTTTTGCAAAAATGGGACAGATTCGCAAAAAACGGGCAGAACTGCAAAAACGAAAATCTGGGGCATATTTTGTCATTTTTTTGGACTTGGAAAAATTGGGAAACATAAAAGGAAGACTAGGGGGCAAAAACATATCATCTTTGGCACAACACACAAGTTCTTGGAGGCTAGGGTTCATCACCAACACCTTGGAAGAGAAGATTTGGAGACATCAATGAGAAATTTTTTACCCATTTCTTCTACTCTTGCTATGTATTGAATATTTATGTGTGTAGTATTTCATTTCAATACTTGAATTTCGTTTATGGAAATATACCTTGTTTAAGTTTGGATTGAATCTCTTGTTTTGCTTATGTGTTGAATGATTTTATTCCTAATGAAGTGAGTTATTGTTTCTTTAATTAATCTCATTTTGAATGATTCTTAAGGGAGTAGCTAACCCTAAGACTTGCCCATTTATTTCGGTTTAAACTTGGAAGAGGCAAACTCGGGATTGGGAAAGATTAATTAACAAGAATTTGGGGTGTTAACCCTCATCTAATGGAAATCGACCTAGGAATAGGCGACACCACTTGTAGCCATATTCGGGTGTTCTTAATGCTCCTAATTGCTTTAGGGATATTCAATTAGGTAGTCTAGTTAGTCTTCGGAAGAAGCTAATTTAGAGTCATTATCCAAGGCTAAGTAATATAAGCTCACCATTATTTGTAAATCATGATGTACATTGGATCGTTACTTGAGCGTAGTTTCCCTTGTATCCATGCTTGTGGCCATTGATCATTTTACTTGCTTTCTAGATTAGTTTACATTTTTGCATTAGTTATAATTCTCTCAAACAAAACCAAAATATCATCCATTGTTTGGCTTTAGCGTAGTTGGTGAAAATTCCTACTTTTCCTAATCGCCTATATATTGTTCTCTGTGGGATTCGACCCCGACTCATAGTTGGGTAAATTATATTTGCATACGACCGTGCCCATTCTAATTAATAGGGTGGATTTGGACGTTATCAAAAATGGCGCCGTTGTCGGGGAACAATTTGGCGTATTTGGTTTAGTTTGGGATTTAAGCTAATTTGCTTTGGTCCAAACTTTCTTTGCTTTATTTTATCTTTAAAAAAAAAAAAAAAACTGATCAGTTTTTGCAAAACTGTCCAGTTTTTATTTCTGCAAATCTGTCCAGTTTTTGCAGAACTGTCCAGTTTTTGCTTTTGCTAAAATAAATTTAAAAAAAAAAAAAAAACAATGGCATCTTGTAATGAAAATGGGTCGGATGGAAGTTGTTCATACTTTGATGACCCTTGTCCCTATTGTGGAGGACCTCACTTTTGGCAAAATTGTTTAAAGTCTCCCGGGGGAGGATTGTGCGCACAATCTCGAACCCATGAGTGGAGCATATGTGATAGATGTGGTGGTCAAAATGGTCATTGGGCTAATTGTGCTTATGTGTCCTTCCCTTCCCCGAACCCCCGCTATGACGATTCTACTTTTTGTTGTGATAATGATAGGGAAATGGAAGTGGAAGAAGTTGAGAATGGACAAAATGGAGAGTTCAAGCTCATGATGGAATGCCTACTTAAAGAAGGAAATGAAAAGCAAAAAGCCTTGGAGGAGTACTTGGAAACTAGTCTCCAAAATGACTTGATGAATGAATACAAAAATTGTCCGTGGGCATTTGATCAAAATCAAGAAGAATTCTCAAATGCTCAATATGAGGAGAGAATGCCCATGTTGGAGGCCAATCATGAAAAGGAGGAATCAAGAATTGAAAATCCTCCAAACGAATCTATTTTCATTAGAGATGCCAAAGAAGAAAAGAAATTAGAGTCAACCGTTGTCTTGAGAAAAATGGTGGAAGTTGACTCTAGTTTGGGGGAAAATGAGAATGTCAAAATCCGAAAAAGTTTGCAAATCGGGAGGTTGAAGTCTCACTCCAAGCATTTTTCAACATTGGATTTGTATGGTGATATGGGAATTGAGCCACATACATCCATGTTGGATGGTGAAAAAGAAAGACAAGTGCCTTACATCTTGCAATTCGAAAGAGTAAGAAGGCAAAATGACATTCCTCATTTGAAAGCCAAGAAGTTCAGAATGAAGAAATTAACGTTTGGCTTGTTCATCTACTTACCACCCCCCACCGCTCGTGGTCACAAACTTGAGTCCAAGTTGGGTGCCCAATTCATAAGCTCCAAATGGCGAGAAAAGCGGTAAAGGTAACCGTCGTGCCGCGACGTTAACTTAAGCGCTTGGTGGGAGGCAACCCATCGTTTTAAAAAATTTAAATCGTTTTTGAAATTTTATTTTTTAGAATAGTTTAGTTTATGGTTTTTGACTAATCTGCAAAGTTTAAGAATTTTTGGAGTTGTTTTGAGCAGGTCGGTTTTCCGGACAGCCCCAAACCAGTAGCTCCTGAAAATTGCAGCACTGTTAATAGAACTGTTTTGCACAGTTTTTGCAAAACTGTCCATTTTTTTGCAAAATTGAACAGTTTCTGCAGAACTGTCCAGTTGCAAAACTGTCCAGTTTCTGCAGAACTGTCCAGTTTCTGCAGAACTGTCCAGTTTCTGCAGAACTGTCCAGTTTTTTGCAAAACTGTCCAGTTGCACACAAAAATAAATAAATCTATTTTTATGTTTTGTTTTGATTATGTGCAATGAGGACACTGCAATATTTTTAGTTGGGGGTGGCATGTGGTAACACATTATATTTTGGTTATGCTTCATTGTGTGCCCTTGCCGGGCTTATTTTGTGACTGTTGGTTTAGCTGTGGATAGTTTTTGTTATAAATGGAACTTGCTCAAATTTTTGAAAATTTTATTCTTTTTGCATGTTGTGGATTAGTCACTTTTGTTATTTTATTTCCGTTCTTAGTTAGGTAGTTTAGGAGTAAAAATGGTGTTGGGATGTGATTTTTTACCCCTTGGCTAATTTTTGGCTTGCTTGGTACCAACATATTTAAACCTTGGCATATGAATTCTTGAATTTTGAAAAAGAAAAATGATTGAAGGAAGGATTCTTGTTGGGACTTTTAGACTCAATTTTTGGCTCTTACTTTCACTAATTAGTCTCTTTAGGCTATAAGTGACTTTCTTTGAGTTCATTTGTTTCAATTGGGTTTTGGATACATATTCTACTTGGATTATCATGTGCCATGTGTGGTGAGGTTTTTGTGAGTTATTTTACATTACTTGTGGTCTAGAACTTGCCCGGAATGTGTTTCAAGGCGAAATTCTAGGTTACACTTGGTTTGAAAAATGATGTTAGGCCTTCTTTGGATCGTTTTGCCTTAAATTTCCTACCCTTGCATATTTTCCCTAGTCAACCCCTTTTGAGCCTTTAACCTTTTCTTTGGCAACCATGTTACAAGCTTTAACCTTTTGTTCTTCATTGATCCATCTTTTGGTACCCTACCTCCTTAAGTGCGTTGAAAGTGCAAACGTAGGCTAAAAGCCTAAGTTTGAGGGTGATAGTTGGAAAAAGTTGTGATGTGCGAGTTACTTTAAGGTGAAAGAAAAAAATGAAGTAGTAAAAAAAAAAAAAAAAATTTTGGAAACTTCCTTGTTATTTTGAAAAAGAAAAAAAATAAAAATAAAGGAAGGAATAATAAAGAGTTGTGAATAAAGGGAAGACTAGTTGGCGAAATGAAAAATGAAAAAAAAAATGGTGGAAAAGCTTGAAAGGAAGTGTGCTTTGATTGTTGAAAATTGTAGTGCTTAGGGAGGTTTTTGAGTCACCATTTCCAAATTATGTCCCTACCTTAACTAAAAGCCTACATTACAACCCTTTAAGTCCTAATTGATTTTGAACCAAGTGTGTCTATATTAGTGGAGAAATACATGAAGGGCAAGCTTATGGTACTACTTGTGCAATTGAACATCTTTGTGAGAGAAGAGAGTTAATTCTTTCTATTTAATATCCCATTTGTGTTTTGAATTACATTTTCTAAGTGTGGGATTCTCTCTTGAGTGTGAGGGCACATGAGAATTTAAGTTGTGAAATTGTTTCATTTTCCAATTGAGAGGAATGAACAAAAGAAAGTTGTTTTGTGATAAGGAGGCAAATTTTGAAGCTTTAGTGTCATGACTTGATTGCTACTTTGATTAACTTGGTGTTTGAGCACTTGAAAGGAAAATGAAGTTTTTAAGAAGAAGTTGGTGATTCATATGTTTTGAATTAATTGTTGGTACCGATCAAAGTCACGTTTTTGTGCTTAAAGTAGACTTTTTAACTTGGTATGATGTTGGTGTACTATTGAGTCGATTTCTTCGAAAGAGAGTGTATGTTTTGAATTGCTTGAGGACAAGCAATAGTTTAAGTTTGGGGGTTTGATAAGTTAGTATTTTACCAACTTATCTCTTCTTTAATCTTATATTTTTGCTATGTTTGCTTGAGAAAATAGTGCATTTAATATCATTTACATCTATTTTACAGGTTTTATATGATTTATAAGTGATCGGAAGAAACCAAGTGAAAATAAAGTCAAAAAGAGGTCAAATTGGACACATTTGCAAAACTGTCAAAACTGGACAGTTTTGCAAAAATGGGACAGATTCGCAAAAAACGGGCAGAACTGCAAAAACGAAAATCTGGGGCATATTTTGTCATTTTTTTGGACTTGGAAAAATTGGGAAACATAAAAGGAAGACTAGGGGGCAAAAACATATCATCTTTGGCACAACACACAAGTTCTTGGAGGCTAGGGTTCATCACCAACACCTTGGAAGAGAAGATTTGGAGACATCAATGAGAAATTTTTTACCCATTTCTTCTACTCTTGCTATGTATTGAATATTTATGTGTGTAGTATTTCATTTCAATACTTGAATTTCGTTTATGGAAATATACCTTGTTTAAGTTTGGATTGAATCTCTTGTTTTGCTTATGTGTTGAATGATTTTATTCCTAATGAAGTGAGTTATTGTTTCTTTAATTAATCTCATTTTGAATGATTCTTAAGGGAGTAGCTAACCCTAAGACTTGCCCATTTATTTCGGTTTAAACTTGGAAGAGGCAAACTCGGGATTGGGAAAGATTAATTAACAAGAATTTGGGGTGTTAACCCTCATCTAATGGAAATCGACCTAGGAATAGGCGACACCACTTGTAGCCATATTCGGGTGTTCTTAATGCTCCTAATTGCTTTAGGGATATTCAATTAGGTAGTCTAGTTAGTCTTCGGAAGAAGCTAATTTAGAGTCATTATCCAAGGCTAAGTAATATAAGCTCACCATTATTTGTAAATCATGATGTACATTGGATCGTTACTTGAGCGTAGTTTCCCTTGTATCCATGCTTGTGGCCATTGATCATTTTACTTGCTTTCTAGATTAGTTTACATTTTTGCATTAGTTATAATTCTCTCAAACAAAACCAAAATATCATCCATTGTTTGGCTTTAGCGTAGTTGGTGAAAATTCCTACTTTTCCTAATCGCCTATATATTGTTCTCTGTGGGATTCGACCCCGACTCATAGTTGGGTAAATTATATTTGCATACGACCGTGCCCATTCTAATTAATAGGGTGGATTTGGACGTTATCAAAAATGGCGCCGTTGTCGGGGAACAATTTGGCGTATTTGGTTTAGTTTGGGATTTAAGCTAATTTGCTTTGGTCCAAACTTTCTTTGCTTTATTTTATCTTTAAAAAAAAAAAAAAAAAACTGATCAGTTTTTGCAAAACTGTCCAGTTTTTATTTCTGCAAATCTGTCCAGTTTTTGCAGAACTGTCCAGTTTTTGCTTTTGCTAAAATAAATTTTAAAAAAAAAAAAAACAATGGCATCTTGTAATGAAAATGGGTCGGATGGAAGTTGTTCATACTTTGATGACCCTTGTCCCTATTGTGGAGGACCTCACTTTTGGCAAAATTGTTTAAAGTCTCCCGGGGGAGGATTGTGCGCACAATCTCGAACCCATGAGTGGAGCATATGTGATAGATGTGGTGGTCAAAATGGTCATTGGGCTAATTGTGCTTATGTGTCCTTCCCTTCCCCGAACCCCCGCTATGACGATTCTACTTTTTGTTGTGATAATGATAGGGAAATGGAAGTGGAAGAAGTTGAGAATGGACAAAATGGAGAGTTCAAGCTCATGATGGAATGCCTACTTAAAGAAGGAAATGAAAAGCAAAAAGCCTTGGAGGAGTACTTGGAAACTAGTCTCCAAAATGACTTGATGAATGAATACAAAAATTGTCCGTGGGCATTTGATCAAAATCAAGAAGAATTCTCAAATGCTCAATATGAGGAGAGAATGCCCATGTTGGAGGCCAATCATGAAAAGGAGGAATCAAGAATTGAAAATCCTCCAAACGAATCTATTTTCATTAGAGATGCCAAAGAAGAAAAGAAATTAGAGTCAACCGTTGTCTTGAGAAAAATGGTGGAAGTTGACTCTAGTTTGGGGGAAAATGAGAATGTCAAAATCCGAAAAAGTTTGCAAATCGGGAGGTTGAAGTCTCACTCCAAGCATTTTTCAACATTGGATTTGTATGGTGATATGGGAATTGAGCCACATACATCCATGTTGGATGGTGAAAAAGAAAGACAAGTGCCTTACATCTTGCAATTCGAAAGAGTAAGAAGGCAAAATGACATTCCTCATTTGAAAGCCAAGAAGTTCAGAATGAAGAAATTAACGTTTGGCTTGTTCATCTACTTACCACCCCCCACCGCTCGTGGTCACAAACTTGAGTCCAAGTTGGGTGCCCAATTCATAAGCTCCAAATGGCGAGAAAAGCGGTAAAGGTAACGATGATGTTGTTAGATGATAATGAAGGTGAACCAAGATGGATGTCCTACCCATGATTCTATGTAATTTGCGCTTATGTTTCTTTGGCTAATGTTTTAAACCATCTCGTAGCTTGGCACAAAGGATGCCCTTATCTTTTACGAAGTACCTATGCCATTTTTATGTTCAAAGTGACTTTCTACCCATGTCTTAGATGCTCGAGGAACGAATTATTCATGCCTATAATCTATTCTTTCATGAGCCTTATTTATAACAAGGGCAATTACTCACGGTGATAAGAGTAAGCTATATTGAATCATGTCCCATCATTTCAGTATATCTAAGTTATAAAGGTAATACTTTATCCATGCCTTACGTCTATCAGTACCCAAGAATGAGCCTATAATTGTACTCCACGCAAATCACGCTTATGTCTTATTAATAGCTCAATATTCATGAAATCAGGTCCAGACGCCACGATATGCATCCATGATGTACTCATGTAAATGTCAGGTTGCTCATGGTCCCATGCCCCATGTCTTGCTATTCACGTTTCATGCCATATGAATCATATTCCCATATACGCATGTTCCACGTTGTGTCCTTCATATACAATGCACCATGTCATGTCTGTTCTCTAAAATAAAGTATCTCATGTGAATAGTACCAATAATTCCTTTTCTCTCAGTCCTCTATGATTCACTCACGAGAATGAGCAAGATGAGCTAAGGTATTCATAATCATGAGTGACAGCTAATAAGATAATCAGAAGTAAGGTGCATTCCTATATTCAAATAGATATCTTTTCATGTACCCTGTGGTACTTATCTTAGGAGTATTCTACTCTGATTCGACTTATTCATGTCATGCCTATGCTAGAGATTTATGAATACCTATGTTAGGATCATATTCATGTTATACGACTCAAGTCTGTCGCATTCACATCGAGTTGCACTTATATTCAAAGCCTAAGTCACACTCCTATCTCGTATTACCATGGTGACATACAAACGTCTATGATCAAGTCTCTAAGTATCCAAATCCTACCCGCGCTTAGTATTCAACCCTCATGTTGTAACAATCATGTTTTCGATATTCAGATCTCATGTTATGATATCCATGTTTACACGTATTCGTAGCTCACGACAGTTTAGCACTCATGTATTCATGCCAAATAGTTTTCATGTATTTATGTCCTACGTCATGCGTCTTACGCCCAGGTAATCATGCCATATCTGTGCCTATTTCCAGTACTCATCTAATTCGTGCCTACAGATTTTGTTCCAAACCCCATGTATAGTAATCATGTAATCATTCAACCGATATTCGTGTGTTCAAGCCAGCTCAGTATTTATGTTAGCTACATTCAAGATGCAGTAATCACATTATGTCACATCATACGTATTAAGATACTGTGTGAGTTGTGAGTTGGTACTTTAGTTAGCTGACAGAAGTTTCAGAAATGTCGTGAGGGTCCGAATTATGAAGGAAGCCTTGCCATAAAATTTTCTATATTCCGTAGTTAGTAGTGATTCTTAACCTCTATTCATAAATCAAGGACAGTTGTTTCACGATTCTTATTCAGGTAGGTACGACTCAGTTTCATGCTCCCATGTATGTTTCTATGTAATGACATATTTAGTTCTCATGATCCATGACCATGTTCCCACGTAATCATGTGGAGCTTTTATGTTTCATGTCATGTTTCTTCACGTTCATGTATTCAAGCCATGTCCAGTCCCATTCTTAACCAAGACCCATCATTCGAGGACGAATGATCCCAAGGGGGAGATATTGTAACATCCCCTAAATTCGAATTAGGTATAAATGTATGAATCTAGTATAAAGGTGATATTTTAGCTATACGAATCTATTTGGGATGAACTCGGGTGATAAACAGTCGTTTTGAAGTCAAACCAAAAAAGTGAAGTTCTTAAGGCTTTCTAAATTCGTCTAAGTCTAGGAAAGTCTGTACTTATGGCCTGTTTTCGGATACTTGCGTTAGGAATTTGTGAAATTTTTTTTCTTGAAAGTTGTCGCCCTTTGAAATACCTTTCCAACGGTATATTATGGGGGTCAAGCGGACATCTGTACAAAATGTTATGGCCATTTTACTAAAGGAGTACAGAGCAGTCCGTTCACTGGTCATGTTATACGAACTACTTATACGACCCATATAATTTTATACGGACCGTATAAGTCGTCCGTACTTCATGACGCTCCAAATCGACGTTCTGTTCAGCCATGATGAAATATGGTCATATTATACGGACCGTACGTCCATATAACTTCCGCCTCACTTTAATATAAATTTAAGCCTTAAGTTCTTTTATTTCATTATTCACAATTCCAAGCCCTAGCAACAACCCAAAACATCAAGGTAAGTCAATACAAACCCTTCCAACTCAATTCTAACACATACTTTAATCATCTAAGCAAGAAATCATTGTTCCTAAACTAGGATTTTCAAGAAAACCCATCTCAAGGTTCAAGAATCAAGATTTAGGAAATATTCTCCAAAACTCAAGTCTCTAATTCAAGTTTTGGAGCAATTAAGGTATGTAGAACTTCCATCCATATGTGGGAATCTCTACGTTCTTCCCCATGCTCCGTTCCTTGATATCCATGAAGTTCAAATCCTAGGGCATTAAACCCCGCATATTGGTAGTCCGTATTTATGTATTTATGTACATAAATTTTGTATCTATATTCGTTATTGTATTCCTAATCTTCCATTATGGTTATTAGGAACCTTAGCTTAATCCATGAATCATGAATTCTTCCTCATGTGTTCTCATTATGTTTATATGAAACTTTATGATTTTATGTAGCAAGTTACAAGCATGTTTTCAAGTCAATTATATATATATAATTATGAACTATTGTTATTACTCATGAATCAAGAACATGTTTGCAAGACTATGACAAGTTATCTCATGAAACCATATTACAAGATATTTCATGAAACCATGTTACAAGTTATTTCTTGAAATCATGATTACAAGTTATTTCATGAAAATCATGGGCATCTTAGCCAACTATATCATGTTCATGTTTTTGGGAATTGCTTAGTTAACCGAGAAGGCTCAGATAGCCTGAAACTACGTTGCCACCGTAGGATAAGGGTTGTCAGCAAGGAGGCCGCACCTTCATTATGCAGTTTGGATCCTTACATGCTTATTATTACTTAAATCTCATATCCCTGGCAAGGTGTGAGTGTTCTGCTGGTAGGACGCAAGTACCAGATCATGTTGTTGGTTATACTATAGCGTTCCCCACATTATGAGCAGTTTTACATACATGTATTTTCATTGATTTACTGTTTTTAGACTTTACTCACGTTTCATGCTCATGTTCAAGTTACATTCAGTTTCAGTTCATGCCCTATACCTATGTTGTGTCATGTTCTTTATTTCATCAGGTTTTACATACTAGTACTATTCACCATGTACTAACGTCCCTTTTGCCCGGGGCCTGCACTTCACGGTGCAGATACCGGTTTTCAGGAGCATATACCTGCGCAGTAGGATAACTTCAGTTATCAGCTTATTGGTGAGCCCCACTCCTCTCGGGGTTCAACATGGAGTCTGCATTAGTATTCAGTTTATGGTAGTCCAGGGCTATGTCCTGGTAGTTAGTATTGAGACATGTTTTAGAGGTTTCATAGACAGATGTTAGTTCACAGAGTCAGTTATGCTTTCATGTTTGCAGACTATTATGTTTGCATGATATTTCATGCTATGAGATAATTTCAAGACTTTATTCCGCAAATTACATTTTCATGATTCATTTAAATTGCATCATATAGATCATATTGTTTTGATGCCCATGTTGACAAGCAAGCCATGAGGTTCGCTCGGACACATGCAAGCAAGGACCGAGTGTCGTGTTACGCCCAGGCCATGGTTCGGGGCGTGACAATGTAATCATTATAGACTTATGTATTGACATCACATGAGTCTCAGTTAGTGTATAATCAGTTATCGGCTTAAGTTCCATAATCAGAAACAGTTATCATGCTACCAGTTATAGCCAGTCTCAGTCTTGTAAATTGTTTAATGTTGAACACTTGTATCTATATTTTTGTGCCCTAGGCCATAGTTTATGCATATGTATTGCTTAGGCCTGAGGCCATAGTTTTTGTGCACATTCATTTGGGCCCTGGGCCACAGTTTATATTTACAGTTATACAGGTGATTCTTCATTCAGAATAGGGAGTACTTCAGATCCTTGATTTCCTGTTTAGTTCAGTTTCAGTTTCAGTACTTGTATTTCTTTTTTCGGTTTCTTTACATACCAGTACAACTCAAATGTACTGATATCCGTTTTTATTGCTTGGAGATGCAGGCAACGATATATAGATTGACGATCCAGCTAGCTAGGACTACTCGTTTCAGCTGCTTTGTGAGCCCTAGTTCCTCCGGGGCATTATCCTGCTTTCAGTCTTTCCAGTTTTAGATAATATTTTTCAGTATTCTTTAGAGGCTTCATAGATATTGTTCATTCAGTCAGATATTAGTAGTCTTTTATGTATTAGCCTTGTTAGCTATTTATTTAGATGTTTCAGACTTAAACCAGTATTTCCGCATTTAATATAATTCAGTCATAATTTTTAGTTGATCAGCATGCGTTAGTCTTATTTCCTTATTATTGCATGTTTTGATATCACATGTTGATTCAGCCAGCCTATGGGTTCGCTCGATCACATACAGTTAGGCACCGAGTGTCATGTTAATCCTAGGCCATAGTTTGGGTCGTGACACCTACATTTCTCGATACAGATTTACCGGACTTCGGATCAGCTTATTAGGACACTGCTCGTATCAGTTTTTTGGTGAGCCCCATCTCATTTGGGGTTTAGTCAATAGTTATATTTCATGTTAGTTTTGTTGTTAAGGTACGCTGGGGGCCTTGTCCTAGTAAACAGTTTAGCAGTCAAACTTAAACCAGTATTTCCGCATTTAATATAATTCAGTCATAATTTTTAGTTGATCAGCATGCGTTAGTCTTATTTCCTTATTATTCCAGGTTTTGATATCACATGTTGATTCAGCCAGCCTATGGGTTTGCTCGATCACATACAGTTAGACACCGAGTGTCGTGTTAATCCTAGGCCATGGTTTGGGTCGTGACACCTACATTTCTCCATACAGATTACAGGACGTCGGGTCAGCTTATTAGGACACTGCTCGTATAAGCTTTTTAGTGAGCCCCGTCTCATTTGGGGTTTAGTCAATAGTTATATTTCATGTTAGTTTTGTTGTTAAGGTATGCCGGGGGCCTTGTCCCAGTAAACAGTTTAGCAGTCAGACTCATGTCAGAGGTTTCATAGACTTGTCAGTTATGTCATGTTAGATGTTCAAAGTCATATAGCTAGTATTGGCTCGACATTTACGATATTTTCAGTTTATTTTCGCATCATGTTTAAGCAGTATTTTCATTAGTATTATGATAACTCATGTTACTCAGACTATCCGTGTTTTAAAGTTATATTCCGCATTCAGTTCATGCGCTATGTTGATTCAACAAGTCATGTGGTTCGTTCGGTCACATGCAGTCAGGCACCGAGTGTCGTGTTACGCCAGGACATGGTTCGGGGCGTGACAAAGCTTGCTATCAAAGCCTAGGTTCAAGTATCTTTGGGGGTCTATGAAGCCGTGTCCAGTGCGGTCACTTTTATATGTGTGTGGTGACCACACATATAAACAATTGACCACCAAGACATCTAGAATTGTCTCACTTTTTTCATATCCTAGATCGTGCAGTTAGAATTATGCTTTCAGGAATCCTTCTAACTAGTGCGTACTATGTATTTCAGACAATGTCTGCAAAAAGAAAGAACACAAAGAGGACATCGACCACTAGCCAAAGGGCTACTGTTGAGGACTCTCAGACTCAGGAAGTTCACACCGAGACTCAGAGGCTTGCATAGGGTTCAGTGCCCCAGAATGCACCACCAACCATAGAAAGGCCTGCGGAGGTCCATTATATAGTTACTCTGCAGCCCAGTGCTACACACATGGATGTCAGGGGAGCTATCCAGTTGCTCACTGAGATAGTTGCTAATTGCCCAACGCCAGGAAAGGGCCCCTACCGTTAGTGCTAGTGGTGGATCAGACAGTTCAAAGACTAAAGAATTCTTTAATCTAAAGCCCCCAGCGTTCACGGAGTCTAACAAGGAGGAGGATTCGCAGAACTTTTTTGATGGACTCCAGAAAGTGTTTCGGGTTATGCATGCTACCGAAACAGAAGCAATAGAGTTGGGAGCGTATCAATTGCAGGATGTTTCTCATATTTGGTATGAGAAGTGGGAACAGTCCCGCGGGAAAGATGCGCTTCCAACATCTTGGGATGAGTTTACAGATGCTTTCATTGACCACTTTCAGCCACTTGAGGTCAGGAAGGCATAGACTTTTGAATTTGAGAGACTTATATAGAACAACATAAGTGTCAACGAATATTATCTCAAGTTTGTTTCGTTGGCCAAGTATGCTCCTCACATGGTTTCTGATATGAGGGCCATAGTTAGACTGTTTGTGTTAGGCCTTATACCCGACTTGTATGGTGATGCAAATATTTTTGTTCAAAATAGAGAAATGACCATCACTAAGATGGTTGCTTTTGTTCAGGGTAATGAGGAACGAATGAAGGAAGAAGAAGCACTCCAGAAAGAAAAAGACAGAGAATTCAACAAAAGAGCTAAGTCTACAGGTAACTTCAGTCATGGGGGAGGTGGAGAAAGAAAATTCTTTAAGAACAGGTCATCAAGACCCGCTCCATCTACAGCTAGTGGCCCAGCCCTAAAGTTCACGAATGATCAAACTTGTATGCTTTAACGGCTCGTCAAGATACAAAAGTATGTGCTGATATTGTCACAGGTACACTAACAGTTTTCACTTTTGACGTCTATGCCCTTATTGACGCAGGATCCACCTTATTTTATGTAACCCCATTTGTTGCTAAGAAATTTAGGATTGAATCAGAAAAGTTGCATGAACCCTTTGAGGTGTCTACCCCAATCGGGGA